>NC_081412.1:229658986-229821663 GCF_030272615.1 Cryptomeria japonica
TTTGATTTTTTCAAAAAAAAAATCAAAAATCAACATAGGTCAAAAAGAAAAAAAAAATTGGCAAATTTTTTGGGCGGGTTCCCACGTTACATAGGGTACCGTGGGGCCCCTGCAACGTTGCAAGCTTGATACAGCCACCGCTAACAGTCCTCAGTCCTCGGTCCCTGCCATTACTCGGCCCCCGACGGCCCCACCACACACCCGCAGTGCCAACTCCTTACCACCTCGGTAGCCACTAGCCCTTTGGCAACCACCCAGCCCATCTCGCCACCACCCGGCCACCTCGACAGTCGCCTGACCCATTCCGCTGCCACCAGAAAATGCCCATTAGCCCACCAGCTGCCTTGGATCTACCACCCGGCCACCAGAGCTCAACCTACCCGCCACCAGTGTGCCACCCACTGGCCATGTCCAGCCACACACCCACCAGACTACCCCTTCCTCTTGTTTTGAATGGGGGTTTGGTTTTTTGGCCATATCTTGGGCATACAAAGTCATTTTTTCAAAAACGAATAGGCATTGGAACTCTGGTTCTGAGCTGGACCTTGTGATGTTGGTATCTTGTTCCAATTTTTTTGTTTGAATGCATTTTTTCCAGTCAAAGTGGGTTCTCTTTTTTGCACTTTGGGAGTCATAGAATGAGCATCCGAAGTCTGTTTTTTGAAAAAATTATATTTTTGAAAAGCATGTGTTGTGTAATTTCCAACCATGTGAGTTTTATTTCCAGATTCTGCTTCATGAATATTCTATTCAGTTTTTTTTTCAGCACTCTGGTGGATATCTTGGTTGTTTCAGGTCCTGGGATCTCTTCTCTGAGTATGATATCTCTATTTTGGTTCTCCTTTCTCTTTCCAGTATTCTTATCATTGTAGCTTTTTATTTATGTAAATACACTGAAATAAAGTGCCATCATGCATTGTTTACTTGGGATCTTGTACATCTTGTGCTTATTGTACATGCACTACTTATAAAGTGTAATGGGGGGGTTGATGTTTGCCTTTTGTTTGCCATCTTCCTTTGTCAAGTGAGTGTTCCTTCCATGACATTCACCTCATGTTGTGTGTCAACTGAGTGTTCCTTCCATGACACTGTGTACTTTCTCTGCGTATTCGATGTTCCTGGTTCTTTGTCATGCAGTTCTTGTTGGCCATTCTTCTCAGTGTACATGTCCCTCTCCCTCTTCAGCATTATGGGGAGGTTTTTCCTGTTGGTTTTAATGCTTCAATGGTTCGATTGATTAGCTCTTCAGGCTTTGATGTTTTCATACCATCGATATCTTCAATTTCAGTTGTTTGCCTTGTTTGCCTTATGATTTGAGTAGTGACATTTGAGGGCACTCATATAGATTATAGTCTTCTCTACCTGGTCATGTTCTATTTCAATGGAGGTTCTTTAGATCAACAATTATTATTTGATAGTGTTTGTAGGTTCTTCATGCTTTAGTGGTGTTCTTTTCCATCTCTTTTTCGAGTAGAGTTTTTTCCCACGTGGTTTTCTCTATTTCTCCAGTTCATAGAGATTTCATTGTATTTGGGTACCTGATTAGACCTTGTTGTCAGGACCCATCTTTCTTGCTTTCAGTAGCTAATCTAGGTTTTAGGTTCTCCCTAAGTCTAGCTTAAGGGGGGGTGTTAGAGTATTCGGGTATTTACTTGATAAATAAACAATATTTGTTTAATTATTTAAGTTCCCTTTATCTCTTTTACATGTAAGCTAGCTTTAGGTGCATAATAATTAATTCTTTTATTAATTATTATGTGCAAACCTAAGTTTTCCCTTTTAGGGTTTCTTGACCTATTAAAGGTTGAGTTCTTTATTTTTATTGTAAGAAGGAGGATTATTACATTACACATTTTTGTGAATATTGAGCTCTCTCTTTTTGAGAATATTCCTGTGTATTTCTTTCTTCTTTGATTTGCTTCCTTTCTTCTCCTTGTAACATGTTTTTCAGTTTGCAGAGATCATTTGGGCTCTTGTGGTGTTGCATTTTCTCAACTCCAATAGTTTGTTGGATATGACCTTGCGGGGTGCCATGACATGTTTTGCGGTCAGAAGCGGTTGTTGGAAGGCGGTGGAGTTTTCAAGTTGTTAGCGAGCCTGAGGATCTATTTATGTTGGTTTTTTCCCCGTTGAAGGGGTTCAAAACTTTTAAAAGAAACAATTAAGTTTTCTTAGCTAGAATTTTGGCCTTTTAGTTGTTACTATTTTTTAAGAAGGTTAATCAAATTGTGTCTATGGCCTTTGTGATGCCTTTTTTCAACATGCTCTAATGGTTTTTATGTGCTTGCTATTGGGATTCTAAGAACTTTGGAAGTATATATCTAAGATTCTTCTGATTAAACTATGTTTTGCACTTGTTATCTGGTAGATGCATGGTTGATATTTCTTTATGTTGCAAAATTTGATTGTATCTTAGTTGTGTTTCTATCCGAACATGTAAATTGCTGAATGGGCTTTAAAACCATATGTGTTTGAGTTTTATATGCTGGTACCATTTTAGAAAATGTTCTAGTGTATCACCTCCATAGTATAGATCATTTTATTTTAAGTTTTCTTCTTTCCCTTTCCCTAAATCCCCAACAAAGAGCCAACTTCTCAAACTTGGAGGTCATTCAGTGAGCCTCGTGCAATTGGTCCCCAATCACTGAATTTTCCATAGGACTATTTAAGTTTAAGGTAAACTTATGGGTCAACAAATAATAACAATGTCCAGTTTATGTTCTTTGACTAAATTTCTAAGAACGTCCTGTTTATGTGGACTATTCAATCCACAAATATTCCATGAAATAATTTTCATTTTCTAACTAGGTAACATACCTCATGGATGGTCAATTGAGTGTCATCCGCTATGTTCATGCTTGCCTCTTGATCTCTGATATGGCTTTCTTTTTCTCTTTTGGGAGGAGAGGGGTTAAAGCCCATGTCATCTTTGATCTGGTTTCTTTTCTTGACTGAATTAGCCTAAGGGATAGATTTAGGCCCTTTTCTACCCACACTCTTTCAATCTGCTACTTCATTTGTTTGACAATCTTCCTCTTGAATATTCTAGGTGGTTATTTTTTGGTCAACATCTTTGACCTCAACCCACTTAGCACTTATATTAAGCAGTGAGCTCATTGGTGATTGATGGAAGGTGGATTTCACCACCTCTACCAATTGTTGTGATCCTGATGATGAGATTCCTCCAAGGATCAAACACTTTTGGGCTTCTTCATAGTCACTACTAAGGTCGTCTCTAGTGGTGTTATCTATAATATGATTCAAATTTGCTTCCCCCTTGTCTTGTAAAATCACCTATATTTCTCTGTCTTCTAGGTTATCACTTCGTTGATCCTCCTAATTGATATCTTGTTGTTCTCTATTGTCTTTTCCTGTTTGATCCTTTTTACCCTCTTCAAGCAATGGTATTTCTGAGTTTTCCAGATTAATATTCTCTTGTTGTTCTACCATATCAGGGATGATGACACTCTAGGCCTCTTCAATCCTTTTCTATTTTTCAGAGCCCTCAGGTTTCTTAACAGGGTTTTTTGCTTTCCATTGCATAGCCTTTTCTTTCTTTTCATTATCTTTGACAACCTAAAGAGGGCATTTCCTTGCTGTATATCCCAATTTTTTGCAATGAAAACAAACATAAGGAACACTTTCATATTCCAATGGTTGGATCCATTTTCCCAATCTAGAGTTAATCTTAGTGGATAGGGGCATATTTGTGCCTTGCATAGCTCCCACACAGATCTGGGGAAAGTAAGTCTTCTTCTTGCAACTTTGATATGATCCATGGAAAGGAGTTCACCAAAAGAACTAGTGATTCCTTTGTAAACATCTTCCACCTAGAAATCTAAGGGAAGGCTCGACAGTCTGACCCAGATTGGAGCTTGAACAAAAAAGGATTCATTTAGGTCCATCTTAGGCAACCATTTTTGCAAAGTGAGCGTTGATGTATTGATCAGCCAAGGGCCATCACAGAGCACCCTTGACATGTATTCCTTACAAGAGAAAGCCATTGATAGCACCCCTTTGGACATAGCATTGATCTCTACTTGACCTTTAAGAGCCCATTTGCGTTTAGCAAATACCCTAACAATATCAATATTTGGCCTTAGGCCCAAAATTTTTCCAACTAGTGTCATTGCCATAAGGTTAATATTGTGCTCAATAACAGGGTCTAGAATTTTAATAGAAAATCTACCTTTTTTTGGGTCTGAGATAGTATGAAATGGACGGAGCGAGGACTTTCCACTCAGTTTGACAGCAAATAGAGAAGGCCAAGACCGACCGTTGTCCCTTCAAATAGGTTCCTACCTAGGAATGTCTCCAGCACGTGATTCTCCATTTTCTCCATCAGGATCGATAGGCTTCTCATGCACTTGTGGGTCCCCATCCATCGGGTGATTTCCATTTGGCTCTAAGGAATCTAGGAAGTCTTGGGAATCGTCCTTTCTGTTCTCCCCCTAGTTTTCCTATCCATTGCATGGTTTTTGGCCCTACCCTAAATTCAAATGCAAAGCCTCTCCCTTCTCCCACTCCCACATTGTGTTCCACTCCCTCTATGGTTTGTTAGTTGTTAAAATAAACCTACCTCCCAAATTTGTCAGCAGAGATCTCACGGTAGAGTGGTGGAGAATAGAACATGTATATGGGTGGTCACGAGTTTGACCCTCCCAACAAACACATTTTTTTTGTTGGTGATAATATCAAAGCATATCCTCCTAGATCAATATCGGAGGGCATTGGAAACCTGACGGAGTTGATCTATTTGAATTTAGGTACAAATAGGTTTGCAAGAAGCATGCCAGTAGCAATAACCAATTTGACGCTTCTTGAGAATATTTACCTCAACACTAACAATCTGACAGGTACACTTTCTGAAGCCATGGGAAATCTTCAATCCTTAAAAATTATGTTTCTATTTTCCAACAATTTAAGAATATCTATCCCATTTAGTATTGCTGAACTCAAGAATCTTACTGAGCTAGCCATCTTCAACAATAAAATCTTTGGGCCTATTCTTGAAAACATTGGTAGTTTGGTTTCACTTTAGAAGTTGGATGTTTCTGATAATCAGTTGAAGGGACAAATTCTACAATCCTTAGGCAACTACAAGTGTATGATGGATTTAGTATTGGCCAACAATTTTCTGATCAGAAGAATTCCTACTACCTTGTTTAACAGCATTGCCTTGAAGAGGCTAAAATTATCTAGTGACTCATTCTATGGGGATCTAAATCTTAATTTCTCTTCTTTTATATAAGTTTAATTAGCTCATTTTAATAATTGTTCTGGGAGTCTTCCTACTTCCTTGGCCAATTGTACACGTCTTAAACTTCTAGATCTGAGAAAGAATCGATTGACAGGTGAATTTCCTCCAGGAATCCTTGCAAATTGTCAAGAATTGAGAGTTTTAAGTCTTTGAGGGGGGGTTTCTTAAAGTTATCACTATTCAAGAGCCCATCCAGCCAATTATGAGACCAAAGTATGAAGGTCTTGGATATTGTAACAAAGAGAGATTTGATGTTGCTAGTGTTACAATCTCATGCAAATTAGTTGAAAGAATTTAGGGTTCACATTGCCAAAGAGAAGGACATAAAGAAGAAAATTGTTGGTATCTTCACCCTTGTTCAATTTGTGGGTTGAAGAATCATTGTGAAAAGTCATGTTGGAATAGAGAGATGAATGAACAATATAAGAAAGGTTGTATGTAGATTGATTATGGTTAGATTGATGGATTATGTTGGCAAAAGTTAACGAATATGTTCAGAATGTTGTATAAGCCTAAATGTTGGCATGTGAGTAGAAGAAGTGATTGGACATAGTTTGGATGTTTGAGTCTAGTAGCAGATGACTTCTTGCTACATGATTGATGTTGCATAGTGAGTTTCAAGGGTTTGGACTTTGCCACATCGAGCTATCTTTTAAGGTCACATCAAGTTGCAAAGCTCTTGTTAGTCAAAGCTTTGAGATTAGACTATGAGTATCAACATCAAGGGGAAGTATGTTGGCACGTGATGCATGAGCCTCACTGCCATGCACCTAGGCTCACCATCATGCATCATAATACTTAGCTAGTTACTGCATGCTATAGTTCATTAAAGAAAATGCTTAGTTATATTTTTAGTGAGTTACTTAAGGATTTAATCTGGATTGATTTATTTTTAGATCTATTAGTTACAAAACCCAGTGCATGCAATGCATGTTGATTATGAATGGTTCTAGAGGAAACATCCTCTATAACCGACTGTTAATTGTAATGTGTCAAATCTGATTTCTATTGAACTAATCTCTTGATCGAGGAGTATGTAATCCATCATTGGTATGAATGAATAAATTTTTTATTGTGTGTTTAAACACTCCACTGTTTTTTTTGTGTTTATTCTCTCTACTGTAGCAGTACTCTGTTCTTTCAAAATCTACATTTATTGTGCTCAATTTGTCTTTCTTAGAGCACAACTAGTATGTGGCTTCAAAATTTGGTTAGTTTATATTACTGTAATATGTTAAATTTTTTAGTGGGTTAGTTATAGTTCGAAGGTTTGGATGGTTGCTCGTACGGGAAACCATAAAGAATTATTTAGTACAATCAATATATATATATATATATATATTAAAATGAAATTTTATTTGGTGGAATAATAATATTACTTTGAATAATTATAGTATATTCTAGGATTTCTTTTTCTAATTTTAAATTTTTGGTTTAATTTAAGTATTTTGTTAAATTATTATTTATAGATTTTTATTTTTGGTTGAGTCAAAGGTCAAGGTTAAAATATATTAAAGTAAGAAGATAAAAACATTGGAGTCATGATTTTTCAGAGAAGTTGTAGAAGCCATACCAAAAAAGACCAAAACCATCCCACCAATAAGTGATGAGAGTTTTGAAATCCCTAGAACAAAATCTCCTTCAGTCAAAGAAGATAGCCCAACTATGAGTAATTACAAACTAGAGTTTTGAAATCCCTAAAACAAAATCTCCTTCAGTCAAAGAAGATAGCCCAACTATGAGTCCGAGCAAATGATTCTATAAAACATGCTATGAAAAGAGTATAAAAAAACATAGGAAAATAAGAAGTATATACCATATGATTGGCAAAAAATAGCAACACCTTGAAACTAGTTAATTTGCTACATCATGAGTAGATTATATATATATTATCTTTTTTTCTCTAGTTATTCAATTAAATACAAATCTTGAATTTTAATTTTAAAAAATAATTATTTGATATATTTACACCTCCCTACAAATTATAAGACACTCTAATGAACTTGTGAGTAGACTTCCTTTATGAATCACATATATCACCAATTTGTAAGTAGTAGATCTATCTAGTAATATATTTAAGAGAAGAATTCCCTTTCATGCAATGATCTTAGATAAAACTTAGAATATTTTCAAATCACATGTATTGCATTATAAATGACCATTATAATGAAGGGTATGAAGTATATAAGTTCTTATAGAATAGTAAAAAAAATTAGGCTTTTCATGTGACACAGTAATCATGTTTGAGAAATACGTAAAGATAGTGGGAATATGAGTAGGCTAAGAATTTTAAATCTATCTTGAAATCATTTAAACGTATCAACCTTAGAACAATTAGAATTATCTCAAGATTACCTTAGATCAAGACAAGACAAGACAATAGATAACTAAGAAGTTAGCGAATTTATTTGTCTTATCCTATCTCTATATATTCTTTCAATGTTGCTTGTGGTGATTTATCCACAAGGATAGATTTTCTCAATATCAATAAGAGATAATACTAGTAAAATTATTTATCTTTACGTAAAAATAATTTCACTTTCAAAAAATGAAAACTTCATGCTCTTGTTTCCATTTAAATAAGGGTGCAACATTTAGGGGATGGCTTAAGTAGCACACACTAAGCTCTAGCCAATCAATTTTCTTTTTGCTATTTCCATTTTTCATTCTATTTTCTTTCTTATGATGTGTTTGTCCTGCAGTATTTTCACATCCCATTTGTTAGTATTTGTACAACACATGTTCAGCAATACTGAGACATTAATACCATTGGTGATAGGATGTCAAATTCAAATTTCATTCCCGCCTAGTCCATTAAAAGTGCCTAAAAATCTTTTCAATCTATAGAGTGCATTTGTTTACAAGCAGATTTGATCTACATTCACACAGAAAGGAAGAGCATGTTAAGTCTAAAGCAGTGATAAATGGTCTAGGGCAAAAAAAAAGACAAGAGGCAATGCAATAAGGAGCGAACATATTCAGCCTACATCTAGAGTTAGCAAGAATGTCATTTTGGGTTGGGAAAGATAGTCAGGTAAGATTCAAAGTTCTTTAATCTCCCATCTTCAAAATTTTTGGTGCTAAATTAATTTTTCTTAATTTAGGTTGCTTGTGATTGTAGGAAAAAATACAACACCATGTGAAGCAAACTGGAGTAGGTCCCTTGTGACTGAAGGTGGAGGCAAAAGAAGTAGAGATAGTTACAAGGAATTTAGTTCAGAGTGCACTCGTTCATTTTCCCAATCATATTTCAAGGGTTCCGGAGATAGTTGCAAGAAATTTAGTCCGGATTCAGGTGTTGATTCGAAAAAAAAATTCATTCAGCTTAAAGGGAACAAAATCCCAAAAGGGCTAGTGACTCTGGAGAGGTTTTCACCCAAAACAGTGTGTTCATAGGAAAGAAAGCTCATGAGGATGATGTGAAAAGAAGTTGTGAGAAGATTAATCTGGGGGATGAATCTAATCCTAAAATGGTAACAATTGGCAAATGTTGCTCTTTTGAGGAAAAATGAATACTTAGTGGGCTACTGAAGGAATACATTGATGTATTCGCTTGGTCCTATGATGATTTGAAGGAGTTTAGGGATGGGCATTTTCAACATCAAATTCCATTGAAGCCTGGTGTTTCTCCTTTCAGACAAAAATTAAGAAATTCAAACCCCATGATGGCAGATGAAATTTTTAAAGAAGTAGATAAAATGCTTAAAGCCAGAATCATATATCCAATTCATCACTCTACCTGGGTAGCCAATATTGTGCTTGTGAGGAAGAAGAATGGGTAAATTTGGATTTGTGTAGATTTTCACAACCTCAATCAGGCAAGTCTTAAGGATAACTATGCATTACCCAATATGGATCATATTCTGCAAACAGTATCTGGGGTAGAAATGATGTCAATGTTAGATGGTTTTTCTGGTTACAATCAAATTAGTGTTACAGAGAAGGAACAACACAAGACAACATTCATCACTTTGTGGGGAACAATCTCATATAATCGTATGCCATTTGGCTTGATAAACGCTGGAGCAACCTTTCAAAGGGCCATGGATTCTTCTTTTAAGGATTTTCATGACAGAATTATTGTTGTGTACCTAGATGACTTGACAGTGTTTTCTAAGGATAGAAAGAATCATCTCAAAGATCTGAAGGCAATTCTGCAATGTTGTCGAGAGCATAGAATCTCCTTGAACCCAAAGAAGTCTGTTTTCTGTGTAACTGGGGGCAAATTGTTGGGGCATATTGTTTCAAAAGAAGGTGTCAAGATTGATCCTGAGAGAGTCAATGTAATTCAATGTCTTAGCTTACCTTCAAATCAGACTAGCTTAAGGTCTTTCTTTGGCCAAGTGAATTTCTTAAGACAATTTGTACTAGAATTTGCAGAAACTACCAAGCATATCGTTAGCCTATTGAGTGAAAGGCATCCTTTTTAATCGACTAAAAAATCCAAAGAAGCTTTTGAAAGAATCAAGAGTTCAGATGCTAATGCGCCAACTCTCATCAACCCGTATTTCAAAAAGGATTTCATTATATACTGCTATGCCTCAGAACATACAATGTCTGGAATACTGTTGCAAGTAGATGAATCTAGGATTGAAGCACCTATAGTGTTCATGAGTGTTCCACACAAGAAACATGAGCTTAAGTATCCGCTTGCAGAAAAACAAGCCTTTACTGTGGTCAAAGCTGTAAAAAAAATTTGGTATTACATTTTGCACTCTCATTCTATGGTTTTTGTTCCAGATTTTGTAGTGAAAAGCATTTTAACTCAACAAGAAGTCAAACTCAATAAAAGGGTGACATGGGTAACAAAGATTCAGGAATATGATCTATACATTCACCCTACAAAGATAGTCAAAGGACAAGGCTTATGCAAATTAATAGTAGAAAATGAGATGGAAATAGAAAAAGATTTACCATTGACCCTATTTATTGGATTGCAAGATACATGGTTTTTTGATGTAGCCTACTATTTGACTTCAGATAGCTGTCCAAGTCATTTTTTAGCAAAGGAGCAAAGGAATCTCAAGTTAAAAGCTACTAAGTATGTTATCTGGAAAGATGTCCTATACAAAAAAGGATTGGATGGTACTTACTTAAGGTGTGTGGATAAGCCTCAACAGCAAAAGCTTCTGGAGGTTTATCATGATGAAGCCTACGGTGGGAATTTCTCATCCTTTGTGACCACCTTTAAGATTTTAAGGAATTTCTCTTATTGGCCAGGCATGTTTCGAGATGCGTATGTTTATGTTAAGGATGTGAAAAATGCCAACTCTTTTCTGGGAAACCACATATAGCATCTCTGCCTTTAAGGCCTGTGGTATAGATGAACCATTCAAACAGTGGGGTATTGATTTCATTGGGCCAATAAACCCTCATTCCAGTGCTAGCCATATGTACATTTTGACAGCAACTGATTATTTTACCAAGTGGGTGGAGGCTATTCCCACTAAAAAGGTGAATTCAGAGGTCATGTGTAACTTTCTCAAGGATTGCATTCTGGTCCGTTTTGGGGTTCCTCAAAAGATTGTTGCAGATAATGCATCATATTTCTCCTCCAAAGAACTAACTATGTTTTTCTATGAACATCAGATTACTCTCTCACATTCCTCTGATTACTTTCCACAAGGTAATGGATTAGCAGAATCAAGCAACAAGAACCTGATAGCTATTATGAAAAAGTTGGTTGATGAAAATACTCGAAATTGGCATTAGAAGGTGTATGAAGCCTTATGGGCGGACAAAATTATGCCTAAAAGAGCCATCGAAATGGCACCTTTAGAGCTTGTGTATGGGATTGGTACGAAACTTCCTTTACCCCTAGAATTGTCAACAACCAAACTTCAAACAGTAATCAAAGATTCCTTTTTCTAGAATGCTCAAGAGAAGAGGGTTATGTATCTAATGAAGTTGGAAGAAGAAAGAGAAATGTTGGTGGATAGAATTATGGAGCATTAGAATAGAGTGAACAAGATCTTTGACATGAGAGCTTGGTCAAGAGGTTTCCTTAAAGGAGATGAAGTACTGTTATGGGATAAAAGGAAAGAACCAAAGTGTTCCCCCAGTAAATTTGACTCATTGTGGAAAGGCCCATTCAAGATCTGTGAAGTCATGGGACAAAATGATTTTAGACTCAACTATTCTGATGGAACGATTATGGCTTATACCTACAATGTGCAAGATCTCAAGCTCTACAAACTATGAAACCTATGATTAAGAATTCCTATATATAGTAGTTTAGGTGTTTTGTTTTGTGTCTATTTAGGTGTGAGTCTTCTTTTGTTCCCCTATTTATTTTTTCGCTTATCAAAACTAGAGATTTAGAGTTCTTTGCATTTTCCTTTGAAAAATACAATCCCCATTCAGAGCCAATGTTACTCAGTCATTTATCCTTCATAACAGGAGTAAATCACCCTATAAAATTTTATTTGAAGTCCTTGTCTTTCATGGAATTCCTTGGTTCAAATCCTTAATCTATTTGTAGATTGTCTTTAAATCTGAAAAGCTAAGTTTTATTGATCGGTTTGAACTCTGTGAACTCATTGAACCATTTTGAAGTAGGTTCATAAGGTTCATTTAGGTTCCACAGGTTCTTAGGTATCTAGGAGATTTTTATACTAACATTCACTTAAAGTGTTTTGCAGCAGTTCTTTTACTAGTCGTGTTCGGTAATGTGTTATATAATCTCTCTCTAGGCGTCAAACTCCTTGAACCTGGTTCAAATGGTTCGAGCATGTTCAACATGTTCAACATGGTTCAAAGGGTCAACAACACTTAACATAGTTAATCCTTTCAGAAGAGTGTTTTCCTGGGTGCGGTGTACGCCGTGAACTAATTGAACCCCAATGAAGTTTGTTCAGAATGTTCATGCATGCTCAAATTCGGTGGGTCCCATGAGCTAAAAGATTTCATGGTGCACTTATTGCCAAGTATGAGGAAGGGTGAACCATATCTCGGGTGACATCAACTTTTTATGTTTACGGGGCAAGTAATCATTTCAGGAACTGGCGGTTACTTCAAAAATGCCACCATGCATTCAATGGGTATGTGCGATGTCCAATCCACAAGCTCAACACATTTAAACTGATGATTGGAATTATTGCACTCAATAAGTCAATATCATTTCTTTTGTTATAAGGTATGACAGGATTAATTCTCTAAAAAAAATTTCCTCATCACTACAAAGTTATTTTTCTTGGATAAATGGTTTGTTTGCTGGTAGTCATCTGATTGCTTTCAACTGTGAAGGTGAGTTCATTTCCTATCCTCTCCAGTGAATTTTACCTAATTTTCTTCTCTCATAGTAAGATTTATTGAGGAAAGAAGGCTTGTCATCTATGAATTGTGAAGTCCATATTACACCTTTTCAGAAACATTTTTAGTCTTGCATGTAAAGAGCCCATAGTCAGTGATACAGACCTAAAAGGGGAAAAGCTTGAAGTTTTAAAGGAAAGGGTGTTTAAGGGAATTGATGGTTTCTTTGGAGTGGAAATTCTGAGTAGTGGTCTCATAGAGGTGGCAGCCTTCCCCCCAGCTATCCCTTGCCCAAAATTGGATAGAGAATGTATTGCTAGATACAATCCAATTTCTGAAACCATTAGGAGAGATAATGGTGAAACCCTCCTTGCCATTAACCCCAAGGTAATTTCCTTTGTTTTCAAACTACCTGATTACCAGTTCTCAAACTTTTCCCCCGCCCAGTCAATCACTGAGTTCAATGTAGATCGAACTAGGCACCAGAATAATGTAGCAAAATACTGGTTGAAGGTTCCCAAAAGTGGTGGTTCCAGATTGCCCAAGAATCCCAACAACAACCATATGTGCCCTCAGATTCATGATGTCATGTTACTGTTGCACCGAGTTAGAGGTTCAGCAAAAGCCTATAGTTTTGATGACTAGATTTATTGCTATGTGCAACTGGTATTAGAAGGAAAGCAGTTCCTCGATTGGGCAGAACTGATTGCTGATTCTATGAGGGAGCAGCTGAGTATGGCCAAATAGTTTAAGCATAATTTCTTCATGTACTCATCTCTTATATATTGTTTGTCATCTGTCAAGGAGATAGTGGGAATACCTAGGCAGCTCACTGAGGGAGGAGTCTCTGTATATGAATTTTACCCTATGTTACAAAAGGATAATACCTTGCAAGACTTTAGGAGGGTACATAATGCCTTCCTAAGATACTTGTGCTATGAATTAAAGAACATGAAAACCAAGAGGATGTCTGAGGATGCACAAGCATTGGTGAAGAGATTTGGTAGCTTCTTTATCCAGTTCCCTTGCTTTTGCTACATAAGAGTAGGTGGTTTTGAAGAAAAGCCCTTCAAGCTTCCTCATTTTTGTTCATATTGTTTTGTTTTAGGAGAGATTTTTAGGCAGCTACCTACCGTAATTAAAAAGGCTCAAGCCAAGGATAAATGGGAGGATCATTTCCCTATTCAATTGGTGATTTTATCCTGCAGTTCAATGTCAGATGCTTTGAGCATTGGAGCAGACTTGAAAAACTTCAATTTCTCACTGTACCATGAAAGGAAAGGCTTTGACAATAAGGGTTTCTCCCGAAGTCTTGGTCTAATGTTGTATCTCCCAATTCCACAATTAGAGGACTTCTGGGAGGATTACAGTGATGAACTCGAGGTGTTCAAAAGGACAAACATGAGAATGGTGTTGGAGCAAGTCATTTCACTACAAGTAAAGCTTGACATAAATGGGCTTGAAGAACATTATCTAGAATTGTTTGAACCTGAATACTTATACCAAGCTGAAACCCAAGTATCCCATATCAATTGGGATCAGGAAGAAGAGGATGATATATAGCTAAAAACAAAAAGGGTTTTGGAGAGAACCGCAGAATGGGTTGAAAGGAAGAAAGGAGTGAAATTAGGTGCCAAGTCTAACTCTGTGAGAAATAGTGAGGTTACTCTACGTTCACCAAAGCATTTTTCTAATCATAATTCTATGCCTATTCATGCAGGTAAGGATAAAAAGCCATGTCACATTAGACACAAGTCTAATCTAGATTTGGACTTCTCTACACCTCGACATACCAGGGCACAAAGTGCTGCTCAGAGAAGAATGGACCAAACCAAAGATACAGAGGTGAAGGATAAGATTCTTGATGCTCAGATATTTGAAGTTGAAGATCTTGATAGTGATATCTTCAATACCATAGAGTCCCATGCAGTTACCATAGCCATGACACCACCCTCCAAAGTGATCAGAGGAGTAACCAGTTCTAGTGCAACTCCTAAGTGGCTAACCACTTCAATAAATAAAAAATAGAGTTTCATTCCCGTGACCATTCCAATTCAGGGCATGGTATTTATGTACATAGAGAAGGGCCCGAAGCCAAAAAGGTTCAAAATAACTGCTTGACTGGATAATGATGAAGGAATTGGAAAGTGGGTTGCTGAGATTGCCTCATATAATCCCAAGGACAAATACAAGGAAGCCAGTGCAGAAGATTTTGAGATCACTAAGGTGGAGCTTGGAAACATGAGTAGGGATTCAAATAATCATTTCTTCCAGGTTTCGGCAAAGAAAATGCTCACCAATTCAAAGAAAGACGGGTGGGAAAAGAGAGAGCTAAAGCAGCATATAAACATTCTCGCTCAATTCATTGATAGCATCGATTGCTTCGGGGCACTTCCTATATCCCATGCTACTAAGAGCTTTGATCCTACTTCACCAGAGAATAAAAAGCTAATGAGTCAGGTTCAACGAGCTAAAAGCATTGCAGAGGCTGTGGAGAGATGGATTGAAGGCATAATTAAAGACAGAGAAAATTATATCACAAAATCCTAGAAGTTATGTGATGAGATGCAAAGCCTCATTGCAGAAATTCAAAACTAGATTTCGCCATGGGAGAAAGAGGAACATAAATTGGAAAATGTCTTGCCTATGTTCACTAAAATAGAAGAGTATGGAGCTACCGGATCCCTGATAGAGCATTCAATCAAGTTGGTAACAGATGAATGCAAACTCTTCATGTTGAAGAAGATCATAATGTGGCGGTTGCTCACCTTCAAATCTATGATTTCCGATGCCAATAATTTTGTGTATGAACTCCAAGACCTCTAATGCAGTTTAGTTAATGACAACAAAGTGGTTAATCCTGACCACAATTGGCAGTTGGGGATTTGTGGGCTAAACACGCAGGATGCAATAAAGGTTTTTAGGCTATACATGGAGAAAATTAAAGCTAAAGGCAATTTCACCCCTGAAGATATAACACAGGTCACCCGGATTGAGTCCATGATGTTTATCAATAACTAGATCAGTTACCAAAGCATGCCAAAAAGATGGTGAAGCACAGATGGAACAAAGAGGCTGCAAAGGCCAAACTCAATGCTATGAAGAATCTGAACCAATCAATAATCTAGGAACTCGCAATTGTCCATGACACCCAGGAAAACAAAGAAGAAGATGATGATGGGAAAGTAGCATAACGCATTGATTAAGGCTCTATTTTTTATGTATTTTTCATTCTTATGCAAATTACTTCGGGACATCTGTCCCAAAAATACTTTGTTGGTTTTCATAACTGATTCGGAGGAGGTCGAGTTTTTAGGGAGACCTCCTTTGCTCTAAAGACTATAAATTAGATTAAGATGGATGGAATAGGGGTTAGATTTTGGTTAGAATTTTGTTAGTTTTTACTTAGTTTCTTTTTGGTTTAAGAAGTTCAGTTTTGTTGAAGGAAGTCATCAGAGTTTAAAAATCTGGAATTGAAAAGGGTTTTATACATGTATTATTGTGTCTTTGTCACATAAGATATATATATATATATATATATTTATAAGGGATCATACTATTTTTGGGAGAAGGAAAACCTTTGAGTTTTGAATCTGTGTAGTGATATATCTTTGCATATAGTGAGCTAATCAAATGACAATGATCGCCTTTCCAATGCAGAAAATTATTATTATTTTGGGACTCCTTCCTGTGAGATTTTGAAAGATTTTGTGCTTGAAAACAGATTCTGTTTCTCTTATCTGTTTTTATGAACTGTTAAACTGGTGTTCTGAACTTTGTTTCAGTCACTTCTATTTCTCATGTTGAAGCATTTAGAAGAATATTTTTTCTCTGAAATATGTGTGAATCATCAGCCTCTCATCTAAGAATGAAGTAGGTAGCCTTATGTGCTTTCAAGTTGAAAGCATACCAATTAAAATTTAATTAGATTATTCATTGAATAACTAATGGAGGGTGTTGTACCTATCAAAAATTCAGAGGGAAGTAGTATATGTTACACTTACCCAACTATTTAGCTTAACTTTTGTCTTTAAAAGAAGGTGACAGAGTTTGAAATTAATTAATTTGAAGAAAGGCAAAATCTGTTCACTAATAGATTTTTGGCGACTCTGCTAGGGAGACATCGAACATTCAATAGACCGGCATGCTATGAGCATGTTAGAGTTGAACTCATAATCAACAATATCCACAGGTTTGCTTTGTCTGAGATAGATTCCCATAATTCTGGAATATTGCTGAGGTTGAAAGAATTGTTTAAAGATCTTAGGAACCTTGGGGCTGACAACACTAGATTCTCGTCCAAGGGTTATCATTTGCCACAAATTTCACTCCCAAAAGGAATGCTAAGAGTAGACCTTCCTCTCCTATCAGAACCACTTCTATACCTTCCTCTTCAAGCCACTGGCCACTAATGCTTACTGGAGTTCAAGCCCCTTCCCTTGTAACTGTTTACCTTGTTTCATTGTGGCCCAACCATGGGGTGCCGTAGTCAGATCTCTTGCCCTTGGAGCCCATAATCTACTTCCAAAAGGGGCAAGGGATGTTTTACCTAAGTTTAATGGGGATGGAAAAGTCTCAGTCGAAGAACACTTGAATTCTTTTAATGTAGCTACTAGGATAGTGGCAGTACAGTATGAGGATGTGGCTATTAGGCTTTTTGCTCAAACTCTTACGAGGGGGCAGCATATTGGTTCAGTCATCTGTGAACGAGATCTATAACTAATTGGCAAACAATAAAAACTTCTTTTGAGAAATGGTTCAAGAGCACCGATGATGAGCACTCACTATTGGCTCAGCTCATAGAAATGAAAAAAGAAATTCATGAGCCAATGACGGACTATGTTGCGAGGTATAATAAGATTATCCATAAAATTCCCCAGGCTAAAAGACCAACTGCTAAAAATCAACAATGTTCTTTATAAACTCCATGCCTCCCAATGTTGGTTTCCACCTCAGAAGAAATAGGCCAGCCGATCTTGAGACTGCACAAAATGAAGCTATAGAACTCGAAGATGATCTAATAATAGCCAGGAAATGGAGAAAGGATGTGCAAACTCCTCAAGGTCAACCCCAAGCTTCCACCTCTTCAATTGATCCAGTTGTTCAAAGGTTAGCCAATGATATGATTTCTTTGAAGAGGCAGATACCGAAACCTGGAGCTTCCTACCCACAACCCTATCAAGATATAAGAAGACAAACCCCAAACCAGTATAATTATGGATGTTCTTTGTAATTGCTTGCTGCCTTGCAAAGATTGCAAATAGAGGTCTTTCTTGATAAGGGTGCTATGTGCTCTTTTTACCTCACTACAGATCATGATGGGGGTTCTTGTCCTGATATGATAAGACATGTTCAAATGAAAAACACAAAGGATGAACTAGAGAAAATTCAAGAGGTACCTAGCGACTCTAGATCATTCTACCTTGAATATGAGTCAAATTCAGAAAGAGGTGGTAATATTTTGGCAACTCTTGAAGATCCTACATGTGCAATCCTTACAAGGAATCAACGAACTTCCCAGCCTGCTCCTTTTGCAAGCTCTTTTGGAGCTAATTTCAAAGGTAAAGATGCCACAAGTAATGGTTTTCCCTCTCATGCAAAGACTCCCAAAGTTAAGATTTTGCAAAGAAATCTTGAAAGTAAAAATAATTCTTCTTCTTCCTCCACCTTTTACATAATTGAATTTTGTAAAGCTTCAACTGTTCAACTTTCCACTACTGAATATTTGAAATTGAACCCAAAGGAACTAGACAAACTAGTCAAGTATGTAAAATAAGATTCTTCTTCAGAGTCCTTGGTGCATGAATGTGTGGGGGATAGTGATTTGTTTACTACTGAAAAACCTGCATCTGTTCCATGCCCTTCTACTGATGTAATTAATCCCTGTGATTTTCACAATGCTGAAGATAGGCTTGACATTGAAGTTCTTAAACCCGAACCTTTTTACATATCTCTTCTTCTGAACGGGCAAAAGCTTAGCAATTGTATAATAGATTCAAGAGCATTAGATAACATAATGCCTTCATCAGTTGCTAGGTCTTTAGGTTTAACACTCACTAAGATATTTGGGAGATGTTATTCAATTGGTGGGAAGTAGGTCCCTCTTATTGGACAAGTAAAGGATGTCCAGACAGTGCTAGTAGCATGTCCTGATAAAAGTGTAAAATTGACTATTTTGGTTGCTAACATTCCTGCAAGTTATGGGATTCTCTTAAGTAGAAATTTGTGTAAAGAGCTTGGAGGTGAAATTAAGATGGACTGGTCAAAAGCTATCATTCCACTTGGGAAACAGAAAATCAAACTTGAACCTAAACCAAAAAATAAATACACAGTCTTTCCCTCTGATAATCCCAAAGCCCAGATTCTCTTCCAAGAATGTGAATTTGGACACTATCTCATCCTTGCACCTGATGAAAATGAATTTGAAGAAGCAGTTGATGAACATGGCAGATTGTGGCAGATGGAATTCGATGGAAGTTGTGCTAACTCTGGCTCTGGAGTAGGGGTAGTTTTGTTGTCTCCAAATGGTAACAATTTTCCTTTTTCTTTCAAGTTGGATTTTAAGAATACTAATAACACTATGGAGTACAAGGCATTACTATTAGGATTAAATTAAGCCTAGTGTAAAGGTATTAAATTGCTCAAGGTTAAAGGGGATGCAGAGTTGATTGTTAGAAAGGTAAGAAATATCTATTTAGTTAAGAATGATAGATTGAATCATTATAGAAACAGGGTTTGGGATGAGATAGAATTTTTTGATACTTTCTCAATTGAAGCTATACCAAGGGATCAAAACACTAGGGTGGATTCGTTGGCCATTTCAACTTCTCTTTTGTTACCACATCCAGACTTTAAGGATGATTCTTATAGGATTGAAATGATTTATAGGCCTAGTGTCCCTGATAATGTAAACCATTGGCAAGTATTTGATACAGATGCCCAGATCAAAGACTTTCTAGAGTGCGCTTGTTCATTTTCCCAATCATATTTTGAAGGTTCTAGAGATAGTTGCAAGGAATTTAGTCTAGATTCGAGTGTTGATTCTAAAAAAAATTTCATTCAGCTTAAAAGGAAACAAAATGCCAAAAGGGCTAGTGACTCAGTAGAGGTTTTTCAACCGAAATGACGCATTCATAGACAAGAAAGCTCCTGAGGATGATGAGAAAGGAAGTTGTGAGAAGATTAATCTGGGGGATGAATCTAATCCTAAATTGGTAACAATTGGTAAATGTTGCTCTTATGACGAAAAAATGAATACTTAGTGGGCTACTGAAGGAATACATTGATGTATTTGCTTGGTCCTATGATGATTTGAAGGAGTTTAGCAATGGACATTTTCAACATCAAATTCCATTGAAGATTGGTGTTTCTCCTTTCAGACAAAAATTGAGAAATTTCAACCCCATGATGGCAGATGCAATTTTTAAAGAAGTAGATAAAATGCTTAAAGCCAGAATCATATATCCAATTCATCACTCTACCTAGGTAGCCAATATTGTGCCTATGAGGAAGAAGAATGGGGAAATTTAGATTTGTGTAGATTTTTGCAACCTGAATCAGGCAAGTCTTAAGGATAACTATGCCTTACCCAATATGGATCATATTCTACAGACAATATTTGGGGCAGAAATAATGTCAATGTTAGATGGTTTTCCTGGTTACAATAAAATTAGTGTTGCAGACAAGGAAAAACACAAGACAACATTCATCACTCCATGGGGAACATTCGCATATAATCGTATGCCATTTGGTTTGATAAACACTGGAGCAACCTTTCAAAGGGCCATGGATTCTTCTTTTAAGTATTTTCATGACAGAATTATTGTTGTGTACCTAGATGACTTGACAGTGTATTCTAAGGATAGGAAGAATCATCTCAAAGATCTGAAGGTAGTTCTGCAACGTTGTTGAGAGCATGGAATCTCCTTGAACCCAAAGAAGTCAGTTTTCTCTGTAACTGAGGACAAATTGTTGGGGCATATTGTTTCAAAAGAAGGTGTCAAGATTGATCCTGAGAGAGTCAATGTAATTCAACGTCTCAACTTACCTTTAAATCGGACTGGAGTAAGGTCTTTCTTTGGCTAGGAGAATTTCTTAAGACAGTTTGTACAAGAATTTGTAGAAACTACCAAGCATATCGTCAGCCTATTGAGTGAAAGGCATCCTTTCAAATGGACTGAAAAAGTCAAAGAAGCTTTTGAAAGAATCAAGATTTCAGTTGCTAATGTGCCAACTCTCATCAACCTGGATTTCAAAAAGGATTTTATTATATACTACTATGCCTCAAAACATACAATGTCTGGAATACTGTTGCAAGTAGATGAATCTGGGATTGAAGCACCTATAGAGTTTATGAGTGTTCCACTCAAGAAGCATGAGCTTAAGTATTCACTTTCAGAGAAACAAGCCTTTGCTGTGGTCAAAGTTGTAAAACAATTTCAGTATTACATTTTGCACTCTGATTTTGTGGTTTTTGTTCCAGATTCTGCAGTGAAAAGAATTTTAACTCAGTAAGAAGTCGGACTCAATAAAAGGGTGACATGGGTAACAAAGATTCAGGAATATGATCTAGACATTCACCCTACAAAGATAGTCAAAGGACAAGGCTTATGCAAATTAATAGCAGAAAATGAGATGGAAACAGAAAAAGAGTTACCATTGACCCTATTTATTGGATTGCAAGATACATGGTTTTCTGATGTGGCCTACTATTTGACTTACGACAGTTGCCCAAGTCATTTGTCAGCAAAGGAGCAAAGGAATCTCAAGTTAAAAGCTGCTAAGTCTATCATTTGGCAAGATGTCCTGTACAAAAAAGGTTTGGATGGTACTTACTTAAGGTGTGTGGATAAGCCTCAACAACAAAATCTTCTGGAAGTTTATCATGATGAAGCCTACAATGGGCATTTCTCATCATCTGTGACTGCCTTTAAGATTTTAAGGAATTGCTTTTATTGGCCTAGCATGTTTTGGGATGCGTATGTTTATGTTAAGAAATGTGAAAAATGCCAACTCTTTTTCGGGAAACCACATTTAACAGCTCTACCTTTAAGGCATGTGGTAATAGATGAACCATTCAAACAGTGGGGTATTGATTTCATTAGGCCAGTAAACCCTCATTCCAATGCTTGCCATATGTACATTTTGATAGCAACTGATTATTTTACCAAGTGGGTGGAGGCTATTCCCACTAAAAAGGTGAATTTAGAGGTCATGTGTAACTTTCTCAAGGATTGCATTCTGGTTCGTTTTGGGGTTCCTCAAAAGATTGTTGCAGATAATGCATCATATTTCTCCTCCAAAGAACTAACTATGTTTTGCTATGAACATCAGATTACTCTCTCACATTCCTTCAATTACTTTCCACGAGGTAATGGATTGGCAGAATCAAGCAACAAGAACCTGATAGCTATTATGAAAAAGTTGGTTGATGAAAATGCTTGAAATTGGCATTAGAATGTGTATGAAGCCTTATGGGCAGACAAAATTATGCCTAAAAGAGCCATCAGAATGGCACCTTTTGAGCTTGTGTATGGGATTGGTGTGAAACTTCCTTTACCCCTGGAATTGTCGGCAACCAAACTTCAAACAGTAATTGAATATTCCTTTTTCTAGAATGCTCAATAGAAGAGGGTTATGTATCTAATGAAGTTGGAAGAAGAAAGTGAAATTTTGGTGGATAGAATTACGAAGCATCAGAATATAGTGATGAAGATCTTTGACATGAGAGCTCGGCCAAGAGGTTTTCTTAAAGGAGATGAAGTACTGTTATGGGATAAAAGGAAAGAACCAAAGGGTGCCCATGGTAAATTTGACTCATTGTGGAAAGGCCCATTCAAGATCTATGAAGTGGTGGGACAAAATGCTTTTAGACTCAACTATTTTGATGGAATGGTTATGCCCTATACCTAGAGTGGGCAAGATCTCAAGCTCTACAAACTGTGAAACTTGTGATTAAGAATTCCTCTATATAGTAGTTAGGTGTTTTGTTTTGTGTCTATTTAGGTGTGAGTCTTCTTTTTTTCCCCTATCTATTTTTGGCTATGTGAAACCAGAGATTTAAAGTTCTTTGCATTTTCCTTCGCAAAATACAATCCCCAGTCAGAGCTAATGTTACTGCGTCATTTATCCTTCATCGCAAGAGTAAATCACCCTATAAAATTTTATTCGAAGTCCTTGTCTTTCATGGAATTCCTCAGTTCAAATTCTTAATTCGTTTGTAGATTGTCTTTAAATCTAAAAAGCTAAGTTTTAATGATCAGTTTGAACTCCATGAACTCATTTAACCATTTTGAAGTAGGTTCATAAGGTTCATTTAGGTTCCACAGGTTCTTAGTTGTCTAGGAGGTTTTCATACTAACATTCACTTAAAGTGTTTTTCAGCGATTCTTTTACTGGTTGTGTTTGGTAATGTGTTATATCATCTCTCTCTAGGCGTTGAACTCCTTGAACCTAGTTCAAATGGTTCGGGTGTGTTCAACATATTCAACACAGTTCAAAGGGTCAACAACACTTAACATAGTTAATCCTTTCAGAAGAGAGTTTTCCTAGGCACGGTGTACGCCTTGAACTACTTGAACCCCAATGAAGTCTGTTTAGAATGTTCATGCATGTTCAAATTTGGTGGGTCCCATGAGCTGAAAGATTTGATGGTGCACTTATTTCAAAGTATGAGGAAGGGTGAACCATATCTCGGGAGACATCAACTTTTTAAGTTTTCAGGGCAAGTAATCATTTTGGGAGCTGGTAGTTACTTCAAAAATGCCACCATGCATTCAATGCGTACGTGTGATGTCCAATCCATAAGCTCAACACATTTAAACTGATGATTGGAATTATTGCACTTAATAAGTCTATGTCATTGCTTTCGCTATAAGGTATGAAAAGATTAATTCTCTGAAAATTTGTTCCTCGTCGCTGCGGAGTTATTTTTCTTGGATAGAAGGTTTGTTTGATCGTAGTCATCTGATTGCTTTCAACTGTGAAACTGAGTTCATTTCCTATCCTCTCCAGTGATTTTTACCTACTTTTCTTCTCTTGTAGTAAGATTTGTTGATGAAATAAGGCTTGTCATCTATGAATTATGAAGTCCATATTACACCTTTTCAGAAACACTTTTAGTCTTGCATGTAAAGAGCCCATAGTCAGTGATACAGACCTAAAAGGGGAAAATTTTGTAGTTTTAAAGGAAAAGGTGTTCAAGGGAATTGATGGTTCCTTTGGTGTGGAAATTTTGAGTAGTAGTCTCATAGAGGTGGCAACCTTCCCCCCAGCTATCCCTTGCCCAGAACTGGTTAGAGAATGTATTCGTTGGATTTTGCCAAGATCAAGAGGTCAATGAAATGTACAAGATAGAGACATAATATAGGACAAGAATAAACTATATTCTCATCAATAGAAAATGATCAATAATTGTTGTTACATACAATGTAGATGAGCCTGCTTATATAGGCAAGGCTAGGGATATGTATGAGCACACAAATATGACATGTGGCTCAATAAGAAGCAAGGGTAGGTAGGAAATAGGTGTGGGTAGGTAGGAGAAATAATATAATATTCCACATGAGGTGGATCACCCACCGAAGGTGGAATTATCACTCCATAATAAGTGGATATGATAGTGTAATAACAAGATCAACACCATAAGAGGTGAAATTTCTCCTACACACACTATCCCAATGTGACACAAACACCCAAGTGTCTCATATCCAAACTACTATGAAATGCATTATCCTAAGTAAACTTAAGTAAGTGTAATAATATCCATGATGAATAATTATTTACACCAAAACCCCCCCTTAAGTGCAACTTAGGGGAATGCACTTAAGTCTACAATGCAACTAAGCAATGCAAGATGGGTCCCGGCTACGAGGCCATGTTAGGTACCCATGAACAAATGCAAATGCATGCAAACCAATGCAATGAAATCTCTCACAAAGTGGGGAAAGAGAGAAAAACCCAATGGGAAAAAACCCTCCCCCAAAAAGAGAGATGAAAGCTATAAAAGAGAACTCTCATAGAAGTATGTGAGGAACAAAACCCCATGTGAGGAAAAAGTCCACCCCATATGAGAGAAGAAGAGAAGTCAAACTGTGATCCTCCCTCAATGAAGAATCTGCACCAATGATAGAAGCTCGATGTATGAAGAAACTGCTCCACGAACGTCGAACAACATTCCTCCCCTTAGGAAGAAACAAAACCAAAGGTGTATCCATGAAGTCTCCCCAATCATGAAGGGAAGATGTATGAAGAAAACTCATGATGAAAGGAATCTCTGAAAACTGCTCAAGTGTCCCCATGTCGATGCTGAAAGATACCCCTTCCAAAGGTGGTAAACTATGCCACACTGCTGAAAAAGGCACTCCAAGATCTAGTGGAGATGGATGTAGAACAATATCCAAAGACTCATGTGTCTCCTCAAAGAATAAAGAGACCTCCTCCAACTACTGTACATAAGTATCCACAATCATGTCAACCTCGAAAGAATGATCATGTAGAGAATGAACAAGAGGGTCAGAGTGTGCCCTCGCAACAATCGAAGAAAGATCATCTTCATCAAAGAGAAGATGTATGTCATCAATGATGTCTCCCAAATCTGCAATGTAGGATTCCACAAACAAACCTGCAATATCTGTCATGTAATCATCCCATGAATCTGAAGCTGGAAGACAATGTATATCCTGCTGCACTGAATCACATGAAGGCAAAACTGTCGCACTATCTGCATCATCAGGTGCAATAGGTGATGTGATATCAATAGGAGGAGATGAAATACAAGACTCAAGAATGGGTTCGCATGTGAGAATCCCCATGTTCAAGTGTCCAAAGTTCTCCTCAAAATCTGAACCATCACAATAAGTGTGATCATCATGTGTAGAATCCTCAAATGTGAAATCATCATCATCAACAAAATCTGAAAAGGAGTATAACCGAGATGCATGATCAACTACCCCAGTTGCAATGATAGCTCTAGTCTCCATGTCTCTAATGAAAACTGAGTCAGGTGTGAACTCCACAACTCTCTTAGTTGCGCCATGTGTGATTTGATAGATAGAAAGGAGATTGTTTGTCAAGTGGGGTACACACAACACATCATTGAAGGAGTTATCCTCAATGTCAATAGATCCTTTCCCAATCACATCCATGTATGTATGATTGCCCATCAAAATCTGTGGCATGGTGCAAGGCTCAAATGTAGAGAACATAGACTGTGAAGATGCCATATGATGAGAAGCCCCTGAATCTAGAAGCCATCTCTCTGAAGTATGATTTGTTGTAGCACATAGAGCTTTTCCTTTTCTTGTTCCAAAAGAGTGAGTTTTTCCACTTGTAGAAGCCATGAATGCTTGCCCTTTTCCTTTTGAATGTGAGGAAGTGGAAGTTGATGAATCATCCTTCTTGTAGACTTTAGGCAAATCAATGTTATGCTTTTTGATGATATGTGTGAGTTCATCAATCTTCTTAGTATGGCAACGATGTTCCTCATGACCAATCTTTTTACAATAAGCACAAGTAGGTCTTTCCCTCTTTGGTGAATTATCTTTCTTGGAAGAGGATGAATCTCCTTGTTGTGGAGAAGATGGTGCTTTTTCCTTAGGCTTTGATTGCCATTTCTTCTTGTTTGAGTTGTCCTTTCCTTGATTTCCTTTGTTTCCTTGATTTGCCACTAATGCTTGAGACTTAGAAGAAGCCTTAAGAATGCCCATGCTTATCAACTTAGTTTGTTCCATCATCAACATTTCATTGAAAGCATCAAATGTAGGCATTTTGTAGCTTGAACCCATTGTCATCCTATGAGTTTGGAAACTAGAAACAAATGCTGCATATTCTTGTGGAAGCTTGCCTATCAAGTTGAATATCAATTGAGTATCCTTTTTATCAATGCCACAATCTTTGAGTTGTGCCCTCAACTCATTTGCCTTAGTGACATAATCTTGTATAGTATTAAAGTTCTTGGGATCTAACATGGTGAGATCACTATCAATTTGATATCCCCTAATCTCATCAACTTGACCATACAAGTCTTGAAACTTTTGCCAAGCATCCTTGATTAGAGTACATTTCACAATATGAAAAATGAGATCCTTTGATACATACTTTCTTAAGGTACCAATTGCCATGATATTTTTAGTGAGCCAATCTAAGTGACCAACTAGATCAGCCTTAGGATCAGCTGGAGCAACAATAGTTCCATCAATGTAATGAGTGAGTCCTTTTTCCATAAGTTTACTCCATGCATCAATTTTCCAAGTAGCATAATTATGTGGAGTTAAGAGAGGAAACTTAGAAGAACCCATAGCAGCAAAAAGGAAGGAACACAAGAGAACAAAAGCACAAGAGACACCCCCCAAATTCAATCAATCAAAATACCCCCCCTAAAGTGATGATTTTGGCACTTTATGCTTAGTGTGATTACAATGAGCCACTTGCAAAACAAGGCAAAGTGGGCTTATGATGCAAATTTTACAACTTCTCACATGAGATACAAGAGACTTCAATCAATAGTGCAATGAATCTAACTGAGATTCAAGCAAATATACAAGTACCAAGAGAGCCAAAAATGGCCAAGATCTAAAAGTACAATTTCTACTTACAATGACATCAATCTGATAGCATCATGTGAAAGTAGATGAAAAAATACACACTTTCAAAAAAAATGGCACCTAAAAAGGAGGTCGGATGACCCCAAACGAAGCCTCTGAAGTTGCAAAAACTGGGATTACTCAAGGACAGTCACCAAAAACTGTATTTTCTGAAAAATCCATGCATCAAAATCAAAAAATTCTTTCACCACTGCGGAGAGCACAAAATTCTATCCCATTTCAAAAAAAATTGCACCCAAAAAGGAGCAAAAATGAGCAAGTTATGGCCATTTGAAGTTGAACTACAAAATCAAAAATGCAAATGAGAGGGGGTCCAAAAATTTTCAATCCCTGCTGATGTGGTGCTGATGTCAGCAAGTCATGCAATTAAATTCGACGGCCGTATGACCGTCACCAAAACTTCGCCCTCTGCTGACTGGGCGTCCGTACTGTACGGACAGACTGCGTGGCATGCTGACTGTGTATTCCGTACTGTACGGAATATTGCTAACTGGGCAGCTGATGTGGCGTACGACTTCCTGCGTGGCACTGTACGGAAGAGCTGACTGTCTATACGGTTTTCCGTGTTTGTATGTCCACGGGCCACTGGCCTTCTGCCATGTGGCGGGCGTGGATTCGCCGGCCTGGATGCCGCGTGGCGGGGGAGCTAGCCGAGGGATGCCGGCAGTGGTGGCGGGCGTCGGGAGGCGACGTAGCAGCGGAGCAGCAGCAGCACCGGCGGGCGGCGGCGCGGGCACAGCCACCGTCGAGCGAAGAAGAGTCGTCTGGCGGTGGAGAGGAGGGGAGAACCAGCGGGCGGAGAGTTTTCGGCGGTAGCGGACGAGGGGCGCCGAGGTGTGGTGTGGCCGGGAGTGGAGGGAATGGAGAACCTGGAGCGGAGGAGTCTGGTGCCTGAGGCGCGCGGTTAGTGAGGTGGCGGCGTCTGACAGGTACGGGCTGCCAAACCTGCACGCAAAGTACCTGCAACCTGCAGGTCACGGGGGTACGGGGGGGTCTGCGGACCCCCCAAAAACTATTTTTTATTTTTATTTTTTTTTGCTTTTCAAATTTTTTTTTTGATCGAAATTTTTTTTTCAATTTTTTTTTTTTCAATTTTTCAATTTTTCAAAACAATTTTTCAGAAAAAAAGAAATTTTTTTTTTCCGAATATTAATAAAAAAATTTCGAAATCCGTACAATATAGGCAAAAATGGAGAAAAAAATTTTCTCACCAAAATAGGCCAACTTTATAACCAAAATTCATGGAAACGGCCTTCCGGACGCAATGGCGAGGTCGGATCTGGTCTAGGACGCCTCCAAATGATGATGCTCCTCAGATCTGCCTCTTGACGTCGCAATAATGCCTCTTCAAGACGAATCAATGAAGCTCCAATAGCTCTGATACCATGTTGGATTTTGCCAAGATCAAGAGGTCAATGAAATGTACAAGATAGAGACATAATATAGGACAAGAATAAATTGTATTCTCATCAATAGAAAATGATCAATAATTGTTGTTACATACAATGTAGATGAGCCTGCTTATATAGGCAAGGCTAGGGATATGTATGAGCACACAAATATGACATGTGGCTCAATAAGAAGCAAGGGTAGGTAGGAAATAGGTGTGGGTAGGTAGGAGAAATAATATAATATTCCACATGAGGTGGATCACCCACCGAAGGTGGAATTATCACTCCACAATAAGTGGATATGATAGTGTAATAACAAGATCAACACCATAAGAGGTGGAATTTCTCCTACACACACTATCCCAATGTGACACAAACACCCAAGTGTCTCATATCCAAACTACTATGAAATGCATTATCCTAAGTAAACTTAAGTAAGTGTAATAATATCCATGATGAATAATTATTTACACCAACAGTATTGCTAGATATGATATAGTTTCTGAAACCATCAGGAGAGACAATGGTGAAACCCTCCTTGCGATTAACCGTGAGGTAATTTCATCTATTTTAAAACTACCTGATTACTAGTTCTCAAACTTTTCCCCCGCCCAGCCAATCACTGAGTTCAACGCAGACTGAACAAGGCATCGAAATAATGTAGCAAAATACTGGTTGAAGGTTCCCCAAAGGGGTGGTTCCAGATTGCCCAAGAATCCCAACAAGAACCATATGTGCCCTCACATTCATTATGTCATGTTACTGTTGCACTGAGTCAGAGGTTTGGCAGAAGCCTATAGTTTTGATGACTAGATTTATTGCTATATGTAGTTGGTATTAGAAGGAAAGTAATACACCGATTGGACAAAACTGATTGCCGATTCCATGAGGGAGCAGCTGAGTATGGCCAAATAGTTTAAGCAAAATTTCTTCATGTCCTCATTTCTTATATATTGTCTGGCATGTGTCAAGGAGATAATAGGAATACCTAGGCAGCTCACTGAGGGAGGAGTCTCTGTATATGAATTTTACCCTATGTTACAAAAGGATAATGCCTTGCAAGACTTTATGAGGGTACATAATGCATTCCTGGGAGATTTGTGCTATGAATTAAATAATAGGAAAACCAAGAGGATGTCTGAGGATGCACAGGCATTGGTGAAGAGATTTGGTAGCTTCTTTATCTAGTTCCCTTGCTTTTGCTACATAAGAGCAGGCAGTTTTGAAGGAGAGCCCTTCAAGCTTCCTCATTTTTGTTCATATTGTTTTGTTTTAGCAAAGATTTGTAGGCAGCTGGCTATCGTGATTAAAAAGGCCCAACCCAGGGATAAATGGGAGGATCATTTCCCTATTCAGTTGGGGATTTTATCCTACAGTTCAATGTTAGATGCTTTGAGCATTGGAGTGGACTTGAAAAACTTCAATTTCTCACTATACCACGAAAGGAAAGGCTTTGACAATAAGGGTTTCTCCCAAAGTTTTGGTCTAATGTTGTATCTCCCAATTCCACAATTAGAGGACTTCTAGAAGGATTGTAGTGATGAACTCAAGGTGTTCAAAAGGGAAAACATGAGAATGGTGTTGGAGCAAGTCATTTCACTATAAGTAAAGCTTGACATAAATGGGCTTGAAGAAGATTATCTAGAACTGTTTGAACTTGGATACTTAGTCCAAGCTGAAACCAAAGTGTCCCATATCAACTGGGATGGGGAAGAAGAGGATGATATACAGCTAAAAACAAAATGGGTTTTGGAGAGAACCACAAAATGGGTTGAAAGGAAGAAAGCAGTGAAATTAGGTGCCATGTCTAACTCTACGAGAAATAGTGAGGTTACTCAATGTTCACCAAAGCATTTTTCTAATCATACTTCTATGCCTGTTCATGTAGGTAAGGATAAAAAGACATATCACATTAGGCACAAGTCTAGTCCAGCTTTGGACTTCTCTACTCCTCGACATACCGGGTCACAAAGTGTTTCTTAGAGAAGAATGGACCAAACCAAAGATACAGAGGTGAAGAATAAGATTCTTGATGCTCAGATATTTGAAGTTCAAGATCTTGGCAGTGATATCGTCAATACCATAGATTCCCATGTAGTTACCATAGCCATGACACCACCCTCTAAAGTGATCAAAGGAGCAACCAGTTCCAGTGCAACCCCTAAGTGTCTAACCACTTCAGTAAATAAAAAATGGAGTTTCATTCCCATGACCATTTCAATTTAGGACATGATAGTTATGTACACAGAGAAGGGCCCCAAGCCAAAAAGGTTCAAAACAACTGCTCGACTGGCTAATGATGAAGGAATCGGAAAGTGGGCTGCCAAGATTGCCTCATACAAGCCCAAGGACAAAGACAAGGAAGCCAGTGCAGAAGATTTTGAGATCACTAAGGTGTAGCTTAGAAACATGAGTAGGGATTTAGATAATCATTTCTTCCAGGTTTGGGCAAAGAAAATGCACACCAGGCCAGAGAAAGACAGGTGGGAAAAGAGAGAGCTAAAGCGGAAGATGAATGAACTCCTGAAGCTCTCCCAACAAATTGTGAAAGACATCAAGATTATGAAGATTTAGAATGAGGTGAAAATTGACAGGATAGAGAAACAGATTCAAAAATTGTAGAGCGAACTTAAGGGTTTTGTAGAGGTCAGTAAGGAATCCATGCACAACAGCATTGAGGGCCTTAAGAGGGTCAATGAGCAAATTACCTTGGAGAAGGAGCGTATGGTTAGAGATGAAACGTCCCCATATACTAACTTGACTAGGATGAGCTAGTTGGTGCAAGTGTCCACGGGACTGTGTACCAGGACTAGGAATAAACATGAGGTGACTGGTAGCTTGAGGTTTATTAGGGAAGAACTTCAACAAATTAAAAAAAAATCTATCCAAAAAAATGTTGAGCTTATGAGAGCTCTTTCTTCGTCTTTTGCTGTTGCATCCTGTTTTAGATCTTTTTTTTGGTGGTTTTCTATTTTGGGATGTTCCCCTATTTCTGGAGCTAGTTAGCAACTGGTTAGACTATGTTCTCTATGCTTTATTTTGTGTTGGATTTGGGTTTCGAGTCCCTGTAAAACGTGTTTCTATTAATAAAAAATAAATACAAATACATTGGAAAACTTAATAAATAAATAGAAATGAACCAAAAGAATGCATTAAAATCCAATAGATACACAATGAAAACCAACAAATATACTACAGACCTATCAAATACATTTAAATACTGAAAATAATTTAAAGTCAAAACCTCGCACAAATGTGTTAATCCCCTGACAAATACACAAAATAAACTATATATACACAACAAGATTAAGTATATGTGCAAAAAGAAACAAATATTTCAAAATGAGCTATCAAATAGATACGTAGATCCTATCTAACAAAAAAAATTGAAATATCATGTAGATGCATAGAAGAGACTGACAAAGATGTCAAAACAAAATGCAAACCGTAGACAACCATAAATAAAAACTAAATGTAGAAAATAAAAATACAATATTAGCTAACAAATATGTTGAAAGATAAACCAAAAACACATCAAGAACTTACCAAAACATAAAAAAAATATGGTTTTCACATGTTTGAAATACAACATTTAAAAATGCTATAAAACACCAAGAACTGATTAGAATAAAGGGACAAGACTGCCATTGGGCATGCTAAAATGTTTATGCTAAATTTGAACCTATTTGAAAACCCTAACTAAGCCAACCAGTAACCTAGATCTACAAACTAATTCAACATAACATCAATAGATATCTACAAATGCATTCAAATAACATAAAATAACTACAACTATACCTTCACATGCAAGAGATGATTGTCTCCATTCTTCTCCTATCTTCCATGAACTTGTATTTGGTAATGAGTTCTCTAAGATTTGTATGCACTTGCACAAGATTTCAAGGAAGAATGGATGAGGTTGTGAATATGTATGGCTAAAGAGGTGACAATGTATTGCTGGAGTGATTTTTGCAGAGTGTAAGTATTCTCAAGATATGATCTATGTAAAATGAGAGGAGAAAAAATCTTTTATAGAGATCATCCTAAAAATGGAGGGTTTGGATTAAGAGGTGCCAAGATGAATGGCCAAGATTTCATACATGAAAGAGAGTCAATAGGATTTCAGGGTAAAGATGAAGACATGAGATTAAGAGGTGTATATTTAATTTTTAGAAACCACAAAGTGAATGAAGAGATGATCGAGACACATCACATGCCTACAAATTTATATTGTGATCCATATAAACAAGTTGAAGGGTTAAGATTCAAAAGGGAAAAAAGGTAAGTGAATTAATTAAATAAATAAAAGTATTTATTTAATTAATACAAGATAGACTAGATAAGTTAAATAGATAAAGTATTTATTTAAATTAGAAAGGAGAGGTTTAATGAATTAATTAATTAAATAAAATACTTAATTAGTAGAAGACATTAGGATAACACTAATCAAATAAATAGTAAATATTAATTTAATCATAGAACAATTTTAGGTGTCAATAGTTGTGATGTTAAATGTTTGCATTATAATGCTATTTTTTGATGTGATTCATTACTGATATGTTCCATAAAATGTGTGCATTTGTTATGGGATTGCTTCAACTATGATTGTTATACTTCAATTCATGGTTAAATGCACAAATAATATTTTTTTAATCAAATAGTACTATGATTGTACTATTTGAATTCAATGAGCTTTGATATGATGTTAGACTCATAGGGAGCTTCACTCAATAGGAAATATTATATCACATGCATTCCTATTGGGAGGTTTAATATCCCAAAAATGAGGGTACAATATATTGCCTATCAATGAAAATAGGGGGGCTTTTAATTAGAGCTATGAAAAAATACAATTATATGGCAAAAATAGGGGGGATTTTAATTTAGGCAGTGTATTGAGAGGGGGTGACAAAAAAGGATTTTAGGGAAATATTTTTTGAGAATAGGGGAATTATTTAGTATGTCATGGATGCATGTGATATAACCCAGGTCCACTAAGTGAAGCCCCTATGGTTAGACCCCCATTGGGTGATTATTCAATGCTAAATCACTATTGTTATGTATGTTATGTAGGCATGCTTGATGTGTGTGTTAAGTGGTTATAGGTATTGGATGTCAAATACACCTAGTTTTATTGGTTTGAGCATACCTTGACAATGAATGTATGGAGGTGTCACATTGTCCAAAATTATTTACTTTAGATATTGCACTCGATACAAGTGTGGTACTCTAATTATATTTTAGTGTGATACTCTAATTATGCTTTACACTATTTATATCTATATAAATATTGATATATAAATAATAAAAAATAAGGATATGATTAAACAAACCTAATACCAATCACAATCTTATAGCCATATTATCACATTTGTTAAATTTTTTTGGAGATATATAATCGTTAAATAATTTATTTATATTGTATATATTCTTTCACCCTTTTACTTATACTTCTAAATTAATTTTATGTTCAAATAAAATTAAAAACTCTTTGAAATTCATTGCTTCCAATAAAACTTAAATTCAATCACAATTTTTCACATCAATTCCAAACCAAAATAAATAACAAACCTGGGAGGTGGGCATGTTTTCTAGTTATAATATTATGAATTCTAGAGGAACAAGATGATAGATGTGGGATGCATATGGTGTATGTATTAGATGGGTTTAATTTTGTCTCCCTCAAATCACATCTATTTTATTTTTATTTTTATCAGACTTCCATAAAAAAGTATCTCATATACTAATTTTGAATAATCATAAAGAAATAAAATAAAATTAATGTAACCTTAAAAAGAAAAGGGTTGATAGTGCTTGACTGATGTGCTCATGCCTCACCAATAATATGGATTTATTATAGTAGTCAGCCATATTTTACCTTTAGATGTGATACTTAGCTATTTAACATGGTTAGTGTTAATTATTTATTTAGGACCACTTGCCTCATCTTGCTCTAAAATGATAAATATTTTTAGTTAAAAAATAATTAAACTTATCTCTCCAAGCACATGAATGATCCATTTGTTACAAAATGATATAATTCAAACATATATTTTTTATAATTATATATTTTTTATAAATAAATTAGATATATAACTAATAGGAACCATAAATAATTGTTTGTAATATCATACTTGCTTACATTCTAAATTTAATGTCATTTTGTCCTGATTAGGAAAATCACCATAATGGGCTCAAACCCTTTTACATATTGGTGTACTATAAGGCAACACAGAGGAGACAACCAAAAAATCATAGGAGCCAAACACTAGCAAAGAACCATTAAATTACCTAAGAGGCCACAAGGGACACAACCCTTAATGAATCATTATAAACAAGTCTGTTTTCAAAGGGAGCCCAAAGCCTTATACTACAAACACCTTAAAATGTGAACATTAAAACTAAGGAGATGGTTAACACAATAAAATAAGACAAAGCGTTTTGAAAGGAACCCTTGAACATTCTTAGAATGAGAACACTTTGAACTCATAAATAGTCAACTAAAGAAAGGAATAAAACTATCAAAACTAGAGAGGATTCAAAAGGCACCCCAAATCTTTTTACCAACAAAACAAATATTTTTATAAGCAAGCAATGGTACAATAGAGAGCTCAAAAATAGTAGAAGAGAAACCTAGCTATAAACTGGGAGAAGAGGAGAACTGAATTAAAAGCCTAGAAAGTAGAAGAAATTGAAGAAAACCAATTTGTCCAAGATAAAAAGACACCTAAATAGTGAAAAAATATATATATCCACCTCTATAGGACCCTCATCTACACAATAACAAGCCTAAGATAAAAACAACATCAGAGTACACTATTAATAGAACCTCCATTCAAAGACAGTGAAGACTATAAACCCATGTTGTTGCAAACCATCTCAATAAGTTCATCAACAACATAAAAAATAGTAGAATCCCCAAAACCAACCAAGGAAGTAATCAGGAGAAAGACCTTTGCAGAACCCACCTCCATAGGATTGACAACAACAATAAATTCAGTGGAAAACATAATACCCATTAGGATATAAGCCCAAAAAACTTATTTAACAAAGTGGAAGACCAAAAAGCTAAAAGTTTAAATAATACATCCAAACCAAACCTAAAAATAACGTGACCTCTATAAGAGGAGTAAGCATAAGTAGCATAGAAACAATACCCTTAGAATATAGGAATTTAGGTGCAACAAAAACTACCTCTCCAATAAGAAGATCAAAGTAGAAAACACAATAAATAGGAATTGAGAATGACCCACTAATAGGAAGATAAATAGAGGCCTCCTATCAGAACCTAGTGAAAGACACAAAGGCCACGTCCCCTATGATCACCAAATCTACAAGTGAAAATATTAAGAGACCCAAATAGGGAAGGAGAGAACCAACAACAGGCAAACCAAACATCACCGAGAAACAAGGACTGCCACATCATCTAGGCACAAAGAGAAGAAACAAGAAGGAGAGAGGACCCTTGAAGAAGAGAAGCGGACCAAAAGTTGCAACCCCATAGTAAACATGACGAGGAACATAGAGACAACCACACCATTCCACAACCTATTTGAAGACGTACCAGATGAAGCTAGAGAGAAAATGTCAATTATGACCTATTTAGCCAGTGATGAAATCCAAAAACTAAATCCAACACTAGAACAAAACACACATCAGGAATAATGAAGGGGAAAGTGCCCAAATCCGTGGTTAAAATTCCTAGGAATGAATCTAGGACATCCCACCTGGATAGAAACCCTAAGAAGTGAAACAAGTTTAGAGCACTAGAAAACAACCTAACAAGGTCATCTAGCAAAACTAGCAAAACTAGAAAAAGGCTCAAAGCCCAAAATCTCATAGAAAACAAGGTCACAAAGTAAACAACACCAAAATTGCCTTCCTTAACAACCACAACAACTCTAATTAAAATCATTGCAACATAATTGTTCCATATTTTGGCGAAAAGGGAGCTACACTGAGCAATTTTAAATATTGGATACTTGCAAACAAACTAGTGCTTATGGAATATCACCACAAGCAAAACAAGCCAATGCAAGCTAGCTAGAAAAACAACTAACCATGAGAAAAGAAGCTCTTGTCGCTAGGAAAACACTCTCTTGGCATGGGACAGCCAAAATAGAACAACTAATCAAAATGGCCTACACTCAAGGAAGGTGGGATGACCTACAGATGATAGAAGATCCTCCACAATACCCACACCAACTCTTGAACTTGACCTCCACCATCGCCATCACGTGGAGTTTAAATTCATCTTTTTCTCGCTCCCTCCATTTCTTATTGTTTTTAACCAGTGAATATTCAATGTCAAATTGATAATAATTATACCATCCCACAAATTTGTCTCAGTGAAAAGGGGTAACAAAATAATTATAATCTATTTAGTATAAGCATTTTGAAGTGCTCGCATTATCAAACAATTTTCAATAACATTTAAGTGGTTCATATCAAAGGATTTTGGAATAAAATATCTAATTATCAAATTGATATAGACCTAAAATTCATTAGCAAAATCTTAGGAAAAGATGTAGAACATGTGAGAATTATTTAAATTATTTGAACAAATTAAATAATGATTATCCTCTTGATAACTCGTCCTTCCTTAAATCCACAATAATTTCCTAGTTATAAAAACTTTCTATTGAAGTAAATGAATCAAAAAAATTGAGTGTATCAATATCAACAACACTAATAACACTAAAATCTTAGTAAATATAAGGCCTTCATACATGATACCATGAAAAGTACACTTGATATTATTTGTGATTTGAATAATACATAATCATATAAATTAACATAATTAACAACTTTGTCGATATTAACATTATATAAAAAAATCTCACATGTTGACAACAAAATGGAGCCTGTGAAGCGGGAGAAGCGAGAAGCGCTTCATTTGAATTCAAGGTAGGGTGGGAAACCCTATAATGGACAAGAAAAATAGAGTGAGAAGAGAAAGGACAATTCCCAAGAATGCCCAGATTTCTCTAAGCCAAGTGGAAAGGACCCGACGGATGGGGACCCACAATCTAGCGATAAGCCTATCGATCCTGATGGAGAAAATGGTGATTCACATGCTGAAGACACTCCTAGGAAGAAATCTATTCGAAGGGATAGCAGTCGGTCTTGGACTTCTCTATTTGGTATCAAACCAAGTGGAAAGTCCTCACTCCCTTTAGTTCGTAATATCTCAGACCCAGAAAAGGGAAGATTCATTATTGATATTCTAGACCCTGTTATTGATCATAACATTAACCTTATGGTAATAACACTGGTTGGAAAAATTTTGGGCCCTAGGACAAATATTGATATTGTCAGGGCTTTTGCTAAACACAAATGGGTGCTTAAAGGTCAAGTTGAGATCACCACTATGTCCAAAGGGGCACTATCTTTGGCCTTCTCTTGCAAGGAAGATATGTCAAGAGTGCTCTATGATGGCCCTTGGCTGATTGGTAAAGCAACACTAGCTTTGCAAAAATGGGTGCCTAAGATGGACCTAAATGAATCCTTCTTTGTTCAGGCTCCTGTCTAGGTTAGACTGTCGGGCCAACCCTTAGAATTCTGGGTGGAAGATGTGTTTAAAGGAATTGCTAGCTCCTTCAATGCACTCCTCTCAATGGACCCTATAACAATGGCTAGAAGAAGACTTTCTTTTGCTAGGATCTGTTTGGGAGTTATGCAAGGCATAGATATGCCCTTATCCATTGAAATCAACTCTAAATTGGGAAAATGGAACGAACCTTTAGAATATAAAAGTGTCCCTTTTGCTTGCTTTCACTACAAAAATGTAGGACATATGACAAGGAAATCCCCTCTTCAGGTTGTCAAAGAAAAAGAAAAGAAATAAAAGACAATACAATGGAAAGCAAAAAACCTTGTTAAGCAACCTGAGGGTTCTGAAAAAGAGAAAAGAGCCGAAGAGGCCCAGAGTGTCATCATCCCTGACACAATAGAGAAACAAATGGATGTTAATGTGGAAAACCCATAAATACCTTTGATTGATGAAGGTAAAATGGATCAAATAGGCAAAGACAATAGAGAGCAACAAGATACCAATCAGGAGGATCAAAGAAGCAATAACCTAGAAGAAGGAGAAATATAGGTGGTGTTATAGGATAATGAGGAAGTAGATTCAAATCACATTTTAGAAAAAACCAGTAGAGATGGCCTCAGTAGCGATTATGAAGAATCCCAAAAGTGTTTGATCCTTGAAGGAATCTCGTTGTTGGGATCACAACAATTTGAAGAGATGGTAAAATCCATTATCCAGCAATCACCAATGACCTCGATGCTTAATGATAAGTGGGCTGAAGTCAAAGATGTCGACTAGAAGATACCCATCCAGAACATTTAAGAGGACAATTTCAATACAAATGAAGTTGCAGAGTGAAAGAGAAGGGGTAAAAAAGGGCCTAAATCTACCCCTCGGGCTAATTCAGTCAAGACAAGAAATCAGACCAAAGTTGATATGGGTTTCAACCCATCTCCTCCCGGAAGGAAAAAAGAAAGCCAGATCAGAGATCAAGAGGCAAGAAAGAATATATCATATGGTACTCAAATGACCATCCATGAGGTATGTTCCCTAGTTAGAAAATGAAAAATAATTTCATGAAATATACGAGGACTGAACAATCCACATAAACAAGATGTTCTTATAAATTTAGTTAGAGAACATAAACTGGACATTGCTATTATCCAGGAAACTAAAATGACTAAAGAGAAAGTAGAAAAGATTAAGCTTTTTAAGGATGGGAAGTTTTTGGTGGAGGCTTTGACGATGCTTCTAGGGGCATTGCTATATTCTGGAACCTAAGGCAAGTTTCAGGGGAATTGGTCAACCAGGATAGCAATCTGGCTTTTATCAGGTTTCATCACATTGGGGATGACACCTCTTTACTAACCAATATTTATGCCCCTAATAATATATTTGGTTGAAGTAAGTTTTGGAAAAGACTGGAAGCTATTAGGGTCCTTTACAAGGAGGATATGTGGATTGATATGGGGGATTTCAACATCCCCCTCCCTGACAATGAGAAACTTGGAGGTGTCCCTTCACAACTAGAAAGCATAATGGATCTTTTGGACTTTATCAACAACTAGGGTCTGCATGATATTGAGCTCCAAGGAGCCAAGTTTACCTAGATGAACAAGAGGATGGGAGATGATCTTATTCAAGTCAGACTTGACAAAGCCCTCATTTCTAATGAGTGGTTTAACCATTATCAGTTCTCCCTCTCTGCTATCTCTAGGATTGGTTCTGATCATTTCCCTATGATTTTTGTTTCCGATAACATCATTGTTAACATAAATTTCCTGTTCAGATTTGAAAGGATGTGGCTAGACCACCCTAACCTTGTGCAGATCATTGAGAAGTGGTGGTCTATTGATGTCGAAGGTACTGCTATGTATAGAATTGCTAAAAAAGTAAGAAATGTGAAGAACAGTATTAAAAAATGGAATAAGGAGGTTTTCATAGATCTGTTTGCTACCAAGACCAAAATGCAGTTGGAACTCAAGGGAATGCAGGATAAAATCCAAATGAGTGGATATAATGAAGTCTCAATCAAGGAGGAAAATGAAGTGTTGGTGAAGTACCACAAGATTATCAGAAGAGAGGAAGAATTCCAAAAACAAAGGTTTAGATCCCTATAGCTTAAATTTGGGGACATAAATACTAGATTCTTCCATATGATTGCAATGAAACACAAGGCTGCTAATAGAATCTCAAAGCTAAAAATTGGGGGAACTGAAATGAGGAAGGATGATGAGATTGATAAGGAAGCCAGGAATTTCTTTACGTCACTTCTTTCGCTAGACTCTAGTCTGGATGGTCATTATCAAAGCACCATCTTTGAGAATATCCCTTCTATTATTAATGAGGATTAGAAAAAGGCCTTGGTGGCCAACCGTTCAGAGGAGGAAGATAAAAAATAAGTCTTTTCTTTTGACGAAAACAAAGCCTCGGGTCCAGATGGATTTCCGTTATCCTTCTTTCAAACCTTCTAGAAGTCATCAAAGCTGATGTTGTTAAAGGTGTGCAAGAGTTTTTTCGGGGATAGAATGATCTTAAAGGAAATTAATGCAACTTTCTTGGTTTTGAGACCCAAATTCCCAAGGGAAACCTCTATGGATAAGTTCTGGACTGATAAGCTTATGTAACTCTTTCTATAAAATTATCTCTAAGGTGGTTACTAGCAGGTTGCTAAAGATTCTTCCTCTAATCATTTTTCCCCAATAGAATGGATTTGTTCATGGAAGATAAATCCTTGACTCTACCATTTCTATCAATGAAAATATTCATTTTCTCATGGATTCAAAAAAGCAAGGATTTCTTATGAAGCTGGATTTGTCTAAAGCCTATGACTATGTGGACTGGAGAGTCTTGGGTAAGGTGCTTGTAGATTTTGGTTTTGGAGTGAGGTTAATTAAGTTGATTGATCAACTCATCTTGACCCCTTCTTTTTCTATCATTGTCTATGGAGTGCCTTCCCCATTTTTCAAATATTCTAGGGGTATCAGGTAGGGGGATCCCATATCCCCTATACTCTTCATCACTTTGGATGAATGTCTGGGTAGATTTGTTAGCAACTCTATTTCTTTGGGACTCCTCTATGGTATATCACCTTCTTCTGGTTTTAGAGCATGTACTCATCAATAATTTGTTGATGATACCATTTTAATGGGATCATCCACTATGAAAGAAGCATCCAATCTAAAGAACCTTCTCAATACTTCTAGTATGACATCGGGTCAAACCATCAATTGGGATAAAAGCTTAGTTTTATTCTTTTCAACACCCCGAAGGATAGACAAATCAGAATGGCTCAGATCCTTGGATGCCAAATTGGTAAGATTCTTGCTATCTACCTTGGCCTCCTCTTGGGATTGAAACCCTTGAAGTTTTTCTGTTATAGTCTTGTTGATAGATTCAGTAGAAAGTTGGTTGGTTGGAAAGGGACCCTTCTTAGTCAAGCTGGAAAAGTTCAACTCTTAAAATATTCCCTCTAGAGTCTTCCAGTGTATGCTTTAAGCCTTCTTTGAATCCCTGGAAAAATTGTTGATGCCATTGAGAAAATCCAGAAAGCCTTCCTATGGTTTGGGCTTGAGAAGAAGAAGAAAATGGCTCTCATAGCCTAGGAAAATAAGGGTAAACCCAAAAAGAAGGGGGGTCTGGGCTTAAGGAATATCAAAACTTTGAACAAAACTCTTCTTGCCAAACAAATTTGTAGAACTTATCAGGGAAAAGGAGAATGGAATGATATCTGGAAGGCCAAGTACTTAAGGAAAGTCCCCACCATTGAGGATTTCCTGGTCTTAGATCAAATATCAAGTGGTTCTTTCATTTGGAATAGCGTTATTCAATCTAAAGGTATTGCTAGTCTTGACAATGTCTGGGCCATAGGTGATGGCAAGAAGGTGGACTTTTGGGATGATGCTTGGATTGGTGGAGCCCATCTTAATAAGTAGGACTCTCATATGCTCATCCAAAATTGTAAGGAGAAGATAGGTGCCAAAGTGGCTGATTATTGGAAAGATCAAAAGTGGGTGGACCTCAGATTTATTGATCCCAAACTCAAGCAGGTAAATTTAATGATCAACCATATTGTCTTAAATACTAGAAGGGAAGACCACATGGTGTGGTGTGGGACTTCCTCAGGGACTTATTCGGTCCCTTCTATTCTCCTTTTACTGGCACAATCCCAAGATCCTACTCCTTGCTAGGCTAAGGCTTGGTATCCAGGTTTGATTCCAAAAATGAATATTGTTTTGTGGGTCCTTTTGCAAAATAAGATTCTAACTACTAATAATTTGAGAACGAGGGGCTTTTATTTCCCAAACATATGCTATCTCTATCTTAATAATGAGGAATCTGTGAACCACATCTTTTTACACTATCCTTTTACCACTCCTATTTGGGGGATGTTTTTTCAAATGTGGGGGTTGAATTGAGTTTTCCTAGAGGAGATACAGGATTTTTTCAAAAGCTGGCATTATTCAACCAATAAAATCACCATAAGAAATCTATGGAAGTTCTCTTTTTCCCATATCCTCTAGAGGATATGGAAAGAGAGAAATAATAGAATATTCTAGAATGATATTAACACCTCTGAAGTGGTGTGGGTCATGATAAAAAATAACTATGTTGAGAATGCGATGGCTAGGGTGGTGCATTGTTGTAGCAATAAGGAGGATTTTGAAGTTCTCAAAAGATGGAATATCCCAACCTTTTTGGGATCTAACAACAACCAAATCAATAGAAGATTGTGTTGCTGGTCCTTTCCCCCCAATGATTAGTTTAAGGTCAGCTTTGATGGGGCGATGAAAGGAAACCCACGACTTGTTGGGTGCGGTGGTGTTATCTGAAATGGGGCTGACTTTTACATTGGGGTGGTTGCCTATCCCTTAGGAATTCAGACCAATCATATGGCAGAAGCTATGGGCGCTCTTCAATCAATTAAATTAGCCTAAAATTTAGGGGTCAAAATGCTATGGTTAGAAGGAAACTCTATTTACATTATTAATTGTCTTCTAGGAAAACATCAACCATTGTGGACTATCAAAAATATCATTGAGTTCACCAGGGAGTTGCTTTAGGGGTTTAAAAAATGCCACATTTCCCATGTTTACAAAGAGGCTAATTGGAGCATTGACTGGGCTACCAATGAGGCAGTACGGAGCAAGATAATTATTACCTTGAATGGTGAAGGGGAGCTACCATATGTGGCATGTGATATCTTAACTTATGAAAGATTGCATGGTAAGCAGGGTCAGATTTGATATCATTTCCTGAGGTGTAAGTAGATTTCGTGGTAGAAGGAGTTGTTTTTGTAGGCAGCCGAGAAGGAGGTACAGTAATCATTGTAGTTTCACTTCGCTTTCTTTATGGGCATTTATATTCCTCTTGAACAATAGCATCAGAAACTCCTACAGATTTCAAGCGGGTTATCATAGAAAGTCTATCATGAAGAAAGGAATCAGGTGGAAATTACAGAATATTGACATCAATATCATTATGGGTGGAAAATGGAAGAGAACAAAGGCTACCGCCATTGATAAATCTAAGAGTCATCCCTAGGTCTGGGAAATTCTCCAAGCTGCCAAGATGACAAATTTCATGGAACACATGCATGAGAAACAACTCGAAATTACGAGAATCTTCAAGAAGGGCTAGAATGAAGGAACTTTAACCATAGGAAACAGGAAGGTCAAGGTGACAGAAACTATGATTGCGGAGGCAATGGGTCTTCCGATGGAGGGCATCAAGTTTTATAGAGAAAAAGATTTTAGACGCTACCGTGAAGAAATTTCTAAAGGATGAGGAGGAGGAGGCTAGACTAGTGAAGGGCAGCCATACCTACTTCTCGCCAAAGGTAATTAAATTAATTTGGAGAAGGGTTTTGCTTGCTATAATGGAATTTATCACACTCGATGGTAGATACACTAGGGTTTACACCTACCACTTTTTATTACTTAATCATTTTAGGTATAAAGATAAAATTTCTTTTCCATATTATCTTTTTTGTGCCCTTAATGCTGAGATCAAGGATGCCATATCCAACCCTAGTATCAACCTTGCAATGTACGAAGGTTTGATGGTGGTTTAGTATAATCACATCAAGAACACAAGTGTGCAGTTGAATATAGTTGAGGTCTTTGAATCAGAAGAGGACTTCAAAGACTTTGACGATGAGGAAGGCAAAGGCTATGAAATGGAAGCTGAAACAGAGGATGACCCCCAAATTGTTGGGTCGAGCAGAAGAAATAGAAAAAAAGAGAAAGAGAAACAGAACAAAGGGTCAGCCAAAAAGAATCATAGAGGGGAGGACGAGGATAGCTGGTATGAGGAGGATTATGAGTCTGACAATGACATGGATACTGGAAGTGAGGTCCAAACCCTCATGAGCTAGAAGAAGAAAAAGAAGACTCCTAAAAATAAGAAGGTGGGCACCAAGGACCAATCGCCTCTCATGATTGAGTCTAAGGATAAGGGCCTAATGGGGGAGGATACGGCCATGAAAGATGCTCAGAGCTCGGATGTCAGGGAGGTTGGACTGGAAGTGAACCTTGATACCGCTAGTGATAAGACCCAGAAAGAGCATCACCTAGATATTGATCTTTGCATCAATAATGGCATGGATAGCTTCAAACAAGTGCTCCTCTCATTGCATAAGGAAATTGGAGGCATTAAAACCAAGCAGGGAAAATAGAGACTTTACAAGCTTTAGGCTCGAGAAAGTTCAATTTCCTCCCTGATTGTCTCAGTGAGCTTACCAGAGTTATTGGTAACACAAAGGAGATTATCAACGCTAATCGCAATAGCTTTCTTATCCTGGAGAACAGAGCAGGTGCCACTGAAAAGAGACTTGATGGAGTTGAGAACATGCTAAAAAAAATAGGTGAGAAAATTCATAAGATTCTTAAGGCTACCTCGGCCAACATGAAGGCCCTCATTAGTAAGCTAGAGAACTACCATGGAGATAAGGCAGCAACGGGCATTATTGAGGTTAAGGATGACACCCCAGATGATAAGGATTTATATGAGTAGAATCGTGACTTCGATCTCTACAAAAAAGTTTTTTTTATTTTTTTTAATAAATTTAATTTACCTATCAAATTTTGTTGCAGAAGTGACAAGTTTGAGAAAATCATCATTTTTTTTTATGTGGCTGCCACTTGGCATTCCACATAGGTCGTTCCGACCGGAAGTGTTCTGGCTAGAACCTTTCCGACCGAAATTGTGAGGATCGATGCAACCGGTCGTACAAGCATCCAATCGCTCGAACAACATATAAAAAAGAGTTATTTTTCCCATTAAAAAAAACAAAACAGTCAAGTGCAAAAATAATAAGAGTTATTTTTGCAAAAAATCATTTTTTTTTCTCAAATAAAGTGGCATTTGGAGCAAGTAGGAAGATTATAAAGGGGCGAATATTTCTAATTTAATAAAGGGGTGAAGATTTTGAATTTTCTTTTGGAAGGCATCTACCCTTTCCAAGTATGTTATTTTAAATTATTTTTCCAATCATGCTTAATTTACAATATTATATGGTTTTTTGGAAATTAAATTTTTTTTAGATTAAATTTAAAACTATATTTTATTATTCGTTCATTACGCTTCAATCATTTATTTTTAATTATGTTATCTTAAATTATTTTTTTAATTATTGTTATTAATGTTATTAAATCATGTTCATAGTACATTGCATAGTCAAATGTAGAATCCAAGTAAACTTGATTTCTTACTCTTTAGATCAATGCTCTTATTTCTCGAATGTTGTTTTTTCATTTTCTAAATTTTAAAAATTGGAGTTTAAGACAAATGATCTAAATGGATGAAATTCACACATGTTTCATTTATTCAATTTAAAAAGTTTAAGAAAAAAGAATTATTTATACATTTCATTAATCACATTTTGTTTGTCAAGAACAAGGAAAAGTAACTAGATATAACTTATTTACTATATGAGTAAATTAATTCTTATAAATTTAAATACTTAAAATCTAACTAAATATTGAATTTGTAAAATATATTTAAACACTTTAATGAAATTAATTATATATCCAACACTATTTAGTATTGAATTATATTATATTTTATTTCCTAATACTTGACTCAAATTCTCTATATATTAGCTAAGTGATTCCAAGCAATTAATGTTATTAAATCGAGTTGATATATACTTTACATATTGTAGGACCCCTCCTTGATCATACTCTTTTTGTACTTATGTTTGACTTTAGTTGACTATTTAGTGGAACATTATTGTTATATATAATTCAGATTTTATGTGATGTTATTTCATGCTTTGTCTGGATTTGTGGTGTATGCTTTCATGCAGTATCCCAGTTCTTATGATTAATGTTATTTCTATGGATCATTATCATGGACTGGTACTTTTACCTTATATGTGCGATGTGTTATTTATATGTTGCATGTTTGCAAGTGTATGGGATGCGAGCGGATGATTTTCCTTCACTCACTCCGATGAGACAGGGAATGTCATGATTCTCCTTCATCAGCATGTGTTCTGTGTCTGTTTATATATTTATCTATATGCATGCATGATTCCTTGACGCGGGACATTTCAGGTACAAGTACTGGGTAGGTACGGGGTATCAACTCCACCTACTTTCACACGTCTAAGTGTGCCTTATATGTCCGATGGGAGTGGAGGAGATAGTTGTTGGACCCTAACTTGACCTATAGTTACACTCATGTGAGTGTTGTCAGTCGGTCATCTTTTCCGTTTGATCGGTATGCAAGTCAGAGTGTTGTAGTGTCTTCATCTTGTGAGTCATCGTTTGAGCATTCCTCATTTTGCGTGTTTTCATTTATTTGAAGTTATTTAATTGAGTGAATGATGTTATTTTTGTGTTGGTGTAATTAGTTGATTATTATGCTCTTAAGTATATTGATTTAATTAAATTAATGAGTTGCTATAATTAAATGGTTAAAATGGCTTATTTTATTGTTCTAAAGTTTTATTATTAGTTTATGAAAGGAAATAAATAATTGCCTAGCCATTTAAATGTTAAATGCTTATGTTGAAAATAAAGCATAATGGAAAATAGAAATGAAATAAAATAAATAAAAGCTTCTTTTTTTACCCTTCCATTTGACTTTTGTTTTGTTGGAAAAGAATTGTTTATGGAAAAGGGTAAATCTGATTGCTTTTACTTTTAAAAATATTTTATTCTAATTGGTTGGAAAAACTTTTAACCTAGAAAGTTTAGGTTGAAATATATTTTTCCCATATATTCCTAGGAGTTCACGGGAAAAGGAGGTAGAATTTTGAAGGAGAAATTTGGAAAACCATTTTGGAGGAGGAACTTGGATTTGGATTTGGTTTGCAAGATTGGGATTCTTCCATCAATTTGCTTCCTGGTTTGCTTGGAAGGTTGGATAATCTCTTCTTATTTTGAAATTTAATTTTGAATGTTTTAGTTGCTTCCTATGTGTTTGAAATTTGAAAATCTCTTTGTAGATTCTTGTTGAATGTTGGATTGAAAGAAAGAGTGTCTTTTATTAATGATTTTGTTGAATTCATATCATATGGGTGCATGTTTGTTATTTGTTCTTAAAAAATAAAGTTCTTTATTTATCTCTTCTATTTGTTATAGAAAGGAATAGATTTAGTTTGTTGTGTGTTTTCAAGTTTCTATTTGCTCAATATTTGGGTTTATGTTGGCAAAAATTCATTATTTGCCTCTTGCAAGATGCAAGAAATTCTTCCTGTGTAATGGAAGTGAAGAAATTTATCATAATCCTTCTCCTATATTTTAGATTCTTCTTATGTTTCCCAAAATCCTTATATTTTGGGGCTCTTATGTGTTGCTAATTTATAAATTTACCTTATTGAAGAATATCATTTCTTAAATTGGATTCTAGCGCTATGTATGTGCCCCATGAAGTGAATAGGGGATGAATTGATTTTATATTAAATTGTTTTAGAAGAAATAACAAATTGATATTTTATTATAAAATTAATCTAACCTAACCCACGTGGCAGGCTAATCCGACCACGTGGGACGGTAGTGGCTTGCTACTGCAGTAGCATCACTACCAGCAATAGTGCTTGCTATCGGCGGTACTTCCTGCTACCGGTAGGTAGTGTCTGCTGCTATCGGCAGCAGCACTACCCGTGTGTAGGGCTTTGCCTACCGCGTGCCGTTAATTTTGTTTGTTAAATGCTATGAAATTTAAAGTTATTTTAAATGTTAAATTTCAACGGTAGTTTATCAATTGATTTTTATATGGTTTTTATATTGATTTAATGGATTTATTTATTGAAAATCAAGGCTTTGGATTTTTAATTCAAATTGATAAATTTGGAGGTATTGTTGGAAATAGATTATATGTTTATATAATTCATATTTTTATTTGGTTGAATACTTAATATGGATTTTATTCTATGTTGGAATATTGAATTGGAGATTATATATAAATGAATGTCATTTCTGAATGATGCATTAAATGAAGGGTCTTTTTATTGAATTTTCAATCAATGAATTTACAAGTGTTTATGATCTTGTTTTCTCAAATATTGTCTTAGTGCGGACTTAAGGAAATTAATTTTCCTTGCAAAGAGTATTATTTGTGGTTATTTCTCATCTTTGGTTTAGTCCGCCTGTTGTGGCATATTTGGTATCTTTTGACCAAGTGATGTATGATGACCTCGTTGCCTTAACCATGTAGTGCCTTTCCTTATGGTTAACCATAAGTTAGTATGTCCTTGTTTTGACCACTTGTTTTTTTGGATAGTGGTGTTATGGTTGTCTATTTCGCTATAGGGTCCTTATCGAGTGACCATGTTTCTTAGTGTCCTTTGAGAGAGTGGCTTTCGAGTGGGGGCCGCGCCCGAAGTGGATGGTAGGATAACCTCTCGAATGTCAGTTAATAAGTGATAATCTAATAATTGATTAGGAGGTGCATAGTTTATAAAATTATATAAGATATTATACCTCGCGCATGGTTGAGTGCTCATATAGGCTCAAGATGTAGTGGGAAGGCCTAGAATGGAAAACCAACCACCTTGTCTTCATGAAGGGTTAGTAGGGTCCGCATGAGACTTAGATGGAGACAAAGGTTCGGGAAAGGTTACCAGGTTGGTGGCTAGGATCTATGGAGGCCTACCATGGTAACCATCATAAGCTATGTGATGACACTCTTTGTTTAGGGTCACTTGTGTATTGTGATGTCGAGTCACTTGAGTATTGTGATGTAGAGTCACTTGTGTATTGTGATGTAGAGTCACTTGTGTATTGTGATGTGGAGTCACTTGGAATATTGTAGAGTCACTTGTGTATTGTGATGTAGAGTCACTTGTGTATTGTGATGTGGAGTCACTTGGAATATTGTGGATTCATATTGTACTGTCATGAAGTCATTTGTTCAGTCATCCATGTCTTGTTTATGCTTTCTTGAGGGTCCTTTGCTATCTCCTAGCATGGTGGGGTGGTTCCATTTTGGGATCACATCGTCAGGTGGTAGTGCCATTTCCCATCAGATATTCTTGTTCGTACCTTCATGTGAGGATTGGCTTCGTAGGTGTTCATGTTGTTCATGACTCATGCTCTATCTCATGTTGGAGATTATTATTTCTTTGGAGACCTATGTGGTCATTTGTATAATTGAAATTTTGTAACCTTGTAATTTGGTTAATTTGATAACTCTAAATGTATTATTGGAAGCCATGTATTTAAGGTTAATGTAATCTTAAGTTTTGGATGTTGTTTATCAACTTTCTATATGGTTGGTGTAAATGCTTTATTGAAGAGAAATTATATTGTACCCTTCAATCTTTAAATGGTGTAATCTGTTATTGCATATGGCTTATTATGTTCTTAGAGTTATTGATGGTTAATTGGATTAATCGTAATTGTGGAATTTAACTTTTAGTTTTATTCTTCATTGATAACCCTTAAAGAACTCTGGTGTAAGTCTTTTGCTTGTGTTTTTGATAAGGGTAAATGGGTTTTACAAGGACCCGAAACCTAAAGTTTTACAGCAACCGGCCAACAACCAATCCGACAAGAAACAAAAGCAAAACAAGGGATCAACTCCAAACAAAAACAGAGACAAAAAATGCAAACAAGAAAAATAGAAAAAGCTCTTAGTTGAGTGATAGCACCAGATCTTTTTTCTTTTGAATGGAAATCCTTTTGATTTCCTCAAGTTCCTGCTTCTACTCCTGGTTATCAAACTGGGTCTAGTGGTTTTGATGTCTCTAGCTGCCACCTCATCTCCTCCAAGATATTTCATTGGGTCACTATGGGAGGATCTGTAATTAGAAACCATCTCATTAATCTTTTCTAGCCACTCAATGCTATTGTTCATGGTTTCTTTTCTAATGTCAATTACATTCTTGATATTTTTCTTAATCTCAGCCACAAATTATTCCACCTTGTCGATCCTCTATTCATGATTACATTTCATGACCTCAACATTCCGAGAGAGGTTTTGGGTCATGAGCATTAGTTTTTCTGGCTTGCTAGGTTCAAGGGAAGCAATAAAAAATGTCAATAATTTCCTTAAACCCCAATTTGAGGGTGTCAATTTTGTGCTCAATCCATTCCCAACAACGCTTCTGGCTTCTCGTAGCTTCCATGACAAGATTCATCAGACTACCATCATTCCCCTGATTATCTCTCTGGAGATTGATAGGGATGTCCAGATTGATCCCTTGGTTTGTAGTCTTCGGGTTGTGATCCTTCACCAACAACTTTTTCTTTTTGGTGAGGGGTTCAACCTTGGAGATCAGCTTGTTGTTGGTCTTGTATTTACTAGCAGCCCATCTGGGGGGGTTCTTACCACCGTGCATCTCAAGAGTGACCAACTTATCCTTGTCATCCACAGGTTCATATTCAGGGTCATCAAGAGGAACCCCACTATCATCCAGGTCCATCTCGAGTCAAAGACGTCCTAGGCCTCCATCTACAAACCAATCTCGGCAAGCGCAGGAACAATCTCAAGGAATTTGGCATGTTCCATGATGAGGATGATAAGTCCCTCATGAAGAACAAGTTTGCTAGGGTTTTCCAGGTGCTTTTTCAAGCTATTAACAAGGGAGGAGGCCAGATAAAAGGGAACAAAGATAATTTTACCATGACAAAAATGATTTAAGATAGTGAAATGATAGGAGAAGAGGCTAGCATACCTACATTGAAATGTGGTGACTGATCAACAAGGTACTGTACACTCAGTACTGCCCCCAAGAAAAAAAAATTTGCCATTTTTTTGTTGATGAAAATCGACATTGTAATAAAACCCTAAAAAGGCCGACTTTGTTTGTTGCCCTAAAAATGCATGTTATAAGCGGCTGGGATGCTTAAGGCATTGTAAGGTTGATTTATTATTTTTGTTGGATAATAAGAAAGATTGGACAGCTATGTATGGTGGATGTAACCCATTCTAGGTGAACCACATTAAATCTTTGTGTTATCTGTGTCATGTTTTATTTCTTTATCTTTTTTATTTAAATCTGCATATAATTGTTAGTTCATATTTGCTTTAGATCTACTTGAAACCCTAACAATTGGTATCAGAGCGAGGTTTTTTGTAAATTGGCAGGACTTTCAAATTTGAGTGGGAGCAATGGAGGATTCCAAATTCAAGGTTGAAAAGTTTAATGGCCAGAATTATCAGTTATGGAAAATGCAGATGGAGGATTACCTGTATCAAAAGGATTTGTGGTAGCCATTGGAAGGAAAGGCAAAGAAAGTGACCACAATGTCAGATGAAGAGTGGGACATTTTAGATAGAAAGGCACTGGGATCCATTCGATTGTGCCTTGCACCATCTGTAGCATTAAATATAACAGAAGCAAAAATGATTATAGATTTGATGGCAACATTGGCTAAGTTGTATGAGAAACCCTTGGCTTCGAATAAGGTATTTCTTATGAAGTGTCTATTTAATTTGAAAATGAGTGAGGGAGGATCTATAGCGGAGCACTTAAATGAATTTAATACAATTACCAATCAATTATCTTCGGTAAAAATTACTTTTGCAGAAGAAGTTAGGGCTCTCTTGATTTTATGTTCTTTGCCAGAAAGCTGGAATAGCTTGGTTATGGCTATAAGTAACTCTGTCTCTAATAAAAATACTTTGGTATTTGATGATATTGTTGGTGTTATCCTAAGCAAGGAAATGCGAAGGAAAAGCACAGGTGAGACTCCAACATCATCGGGTAGTGTTTTGAATGTGGAGAACAGAGGAAGATCAAAGGAAAGAGGAAAAGGCCCTGGGAATGAGAAGTCACGAGGGAAGTCAAAGAAAGGACGCTCTCAATCTAGAGGAAAGAAAGATTGTTGGTACTACGGAAAGCCTGGTCATCTAAAGAAAGACTGTTGGTCTCAGAAAAACAAAGAAGGAGACAAAAATGAAAATGACAGTAAGGAAGCTAATATTGCAAGTAATACTTTACAAGATGCTTTAATCTTATGTTTGGATAATGTTAATGATTCCTGGGTAATAGATTCTTGGGCTTCATTTCATGCTACACCCCATATAAAATATTTTCTAGATTATGTTCAAGGTGATTTTGGATAGGTATATTTGGGTGATGATGAGCCCTATCAAATTGTTGGAAAAGGAAAGATAAAGATCAAGTTGTAGAATGGAAATGACTAGTTTCTGTAGGAGGTAGGACATGTTCCTAATTTAAGAATAAATTTTAATTTTTGTAGGGCAACTAGGTAGTGAAGGTTGCATAGTTACCCTCTTAGATAGTATGTGGAAGGTCACTAAAGGATCATTAGTAATAGCTAGAGGTGCAAAGGTAGGTACATTATATCTGTGTACAGGTAACACTTACTCTACCCTAGCTATTACAGATAAAGTTACTGCAGGGACAACAACAATAAATGTTGCAAGAACAGATTCGATAATGTGGCACCATAGGCTTGGGCACATGAGTGAGAAAGGGATGAAAACCCTTCAGTCCAAAAATCTATTGCCAGGACTAAAGAAGATCGATTTAGAGTTTTGTGAAAACTGTGTTTATGGTAAATAGAAAAGAGTCAGATTTCTCAAGGTTAGGAGAGAGAAGAAGAGTGAGAAGTTAGAGCTTGTACATTCAGATGTATGGGGACCAGCTTAGGTATCATCTCTTGGTGGCTCTTGTTATTATGTTATTTTTATTGATGACTCAACCAGAAAAACATGGGTATATTTCCTAAAACAAAAATCAGATATTTTTGAAACTTTTAAGAAATGGAAAGCTTTGGTTGAGAATGAGATGGGAAAAAAGTTGAAGTGTCTCAGATCAGATAATGGAGGTGAGTATTGCAGCAAAGCATTTGAAGATTACTGCTCATTAAATGAGATTCAAAAGCAGAAGATAGTTCTAGGAACTCCACAGGAAAATGGTGTGTCAGAGAGAATGAATAGGACTATTAGGGAACATGCGAGGAGCATGAGATTGCATGGTGGATTGCCCTTACATTTTTGGGCAGATGTTGTACATACTGTTATCTATTTGATAAATCGAGGACCTTCAACCCCTTTGGATGGTGGTATTCCAAAGGAGGCATGGACTGGTAAAAAGGTAAATTATTCTTTTCCAAAAACATTTGGTTGCAAAGCTTTTTTCCATGTTGATAAAGAAAACAGAACCAAGCTTGATGCGAAATCTTAGAAATGTACCTTCATTGGATATGGGATAGATGAATATGGCTATCGGTTATGGAATTTTAAAAATAAGAAAATAATTAGAAGTAGAGATGTTATATTCAATGAGAAGGTTATGTATAAAGAACAGATGCAAGAAAAGAAGCATGAACAGGACAAACAAGAATATGTGGTGTTGGATGAGATTATTGAAAATGAAATGCCGTAGGTACCTGATGCTCAGTAATAATAGATTATCCCACAAACTCCTACAAGTGTTAGACTTTCTATGAGGACAAGTAGACCCCCTGAAAGATTTTCTCCTTCTTTGTATTCTATTTTATTAACGGATTCTGGTGAACCAGAAGAATATGAAGAAGCAATGCAGGTAGATGCCAAACAACCGTGGGAGCTAGGCATGAAAGAGGATATGGACTCCTTGATGAAAAATAAGACTTGGGACTTAGTCCCTTTACCTGCAGAAAAAAGAGCCTTGCCTAATAAATGGGTTTATCGGCTAAAGGAGGAGGAAGGAGGTCAAAAAAGATATAAGACCAGACTTGTGGTAAAAGGTTTTGCACAGAAAAAGGGTATAGATTATGATGAAATATTTTCTCCAGTTGTAAAAATGACTTCAATCAAAACTGTACTTAGTCTTGTGGTTGCAAATGATTTACATCTTGAACAATTAGATGTCAAAACAACTTTTCTCCATGGAGATTTAGAGGAGGAAATTTACATGTTGCAACCACAGGGATATGAGGTCAAAGGTAAGGAGAACTTGGTGTGCAGGTTGAAGAAAAGTTTGTATGGCCTAAAGCAAGCACCCCGACAATGGTATTTAAAATTTGATAGTTTCATGGCTAAACATAGTTATCATAGATGTCATTCTAATCATTGTGTATATTTTAAGAGATTTGATAATGGCAGTTATGTTATCCTATTGCTTTATGTTGATGACATTCTTGTTGTTGGGTCTAACATGCAACATATAAATGATCTTAAACAGAAATTAGCCAGGTCATTTGCTATGAAGGATTTGGGTGCAGCTAAGAAAATTCTCAGTATGAGGATTACATGGGACACAAAAAATAGAACCTTGAATTTGTCCCAAAGTGAGTATATAAAGAAGGTGTTGAAAAGATTTAACATGCAGGATGCAAAAGTAGTTAGTACACCTTTGGCTAGTCATTTCAAATTGACTAAGGAGATGTGTCCAAAGGCACCAAAAGAGGTTAATAAAATGTCTAACATCTCGTATTCATCAGTTGTTGGTAGTCTGATGTATGCAATGGTATGCACAAGGCCAAATATTGCACATGCAGTGGGAGTTGTGAGTAGGTTTATGAGTAATCTAGGTATGGAACATTGGAATGCTGTGAAATGGATTCTTCGGTATTTGAAAGGAACTACTACGAAGGCATTATGTTTCAAAGGATCTAATGCTAATCTGAGTGGATTTGTTGACTCTAATCTGGTGGGTGATATTGATTCACGGAGGAGTACTATAGGGTATGTTTTTACTATAGGGGGAACTACAGTCAGTTGGATTTCTAGGTTGCAAAAGTTTGTTGCACTTTCAACCACTAAAGCTGAGTATGTTGCTCCTACAGAAGCCAGCAAGGAGATGATTTGGTTGTAATGTTTTCTAGAGGAATTGGGTCAGACACAAGAGGATAGCCCATTATATACTAATAGCCAGAGTGTCATTCATCTTACGAAGAGCTCTGCTTTTCATTCAAGGACAAAGTACATTCAGCTTAGGTACCACTTCATCTGGACTGTTTTGGAGGAGGGTCAGTTATAGCTTAAGAAGATTCACACAAGTGAGAATCCTACCGATATGTTCACGAAGGAAGTTCCACAGGAGAAGCTGATTTCTTCATCAATTTTTGTTGGTCTTCTTGATTGATAATTGTGGAATTTATACTAGTCGAGTCCTAGTGTTTTATCTAGCGGATGCTACATGTACAGTGGTGTCATGTAGTATCAGTCTCCAAGTGGGAGATTGTTCGGTGTGGAGCCTGATCAGTCTCCAAGTGGGAGATTGTTGAAATGTGGTGACTGATCAGCAAAATACTATACACTCAGTACGTATCCTCACCAGGGTCTAGGGCCGAGCCGAGCCTTGGGTAGGGGTTCAGGGGCGGTATCCCCCAAGAAAAGTGGGGGTTTGGGAGCTGGAGCCCCCAAGAAAAATTTTTTGCCATTTTTTATTGATGAAAATTGACATTGTAATAAAACCCTAAAAAGGCTGACTTTGTTTGTTGCCCTAAAAATGCATGTTATAAGCGGCTAGGATGCTTAAGGTATTGTAAGGTTGATGTACATGTTGCTATTATCAGTAGTCCTTATAAAACCAATCTTAATCAAATAAGAGTGCAATCTCTCATACCATGCTCTAGGTGCTTGTTTCAGACCATATAAAGCTTTGTTCAATTTACATACCCGATCTTTATCATTGTCTTCAACAAATCCTTCAGGTTGTTCAATGAAAACTTCTTCTTCTAATATTCCATTCAGAAATGCAGATTTGACATCCATTTGATATACCTTGAAGTTCTTGAAAGCAGCATATGCCAACAATGTTCTTACTCCTTCAAGTCTAGCAATAGGTGCAAAAGTCTCACCATAATCAATTCCTTCTTCTTGGGCATAACTTTTGCAAACTAATCTTGCTTTATTTCAAATGACCTCCCCTTTTTCATTTAGCTTGTTTCTGAAGATCCACTTTGTACCGATTACATTTTTGTCCTTCGGTCTTGGGACCAGTGTCCATGTGTCATTCTTCTTGATTTGATCAATCTCTTCTGTCATAGCATTTATCCAATCTTCATTGTTAAATGCCTCTTTCACTATTCTCGATTCAAATTCAAACATCAAACATGTGTTCTATCTCAGTTTGTTCCTTGTTATCACTAGATCATCCTTATCTCCTATAATCTGACTTGGTGCATGATGTCTTCTGACATACTTGGCTAATACAGGCTCGGTAGGCTCTGTATGATCTTCTTCATCACTCGGTAACTGGATATTTTCTTCATTTTCTTCAACAGTTTTCTCGGTAGGACTTCTCGGTTGCACATAGACAAATCCATCATAGTCTTTTGGTTCTTTGGAATTTCCTTCATCATTTCTTTCTACAAATTCATCAATTTTCACATTTGCACTTTCTACTATTTTGTTAGATGATTTGATCAGACATTTAAATGCTTTGCTTCTAGAAGAATATCCTAGAAATGTTCCTTCTTCACTTTTTTGATCAAACTTGCCATTTCTATCATCTTTATGAACATAGCATTTACTTCCAAAGATTTTAAAATAACTTACATTAAGTTTCTTTCCATACCAGATTTCATAAGGTGTCTTCAAAGTACCTTTCTTCAATTGAACTCGATTCAAGGTGTAAATAATTGTGCTTATTGCTTCTCTTCAAAATGTTTATGGAACTTTATTTTCAATCATCAGTGTTCTAGCACAATCCACAATAGATCTGTTTCTTCTTTCAGCTATTCCATTATGTTGTGGAGTTCTCAGTGCAGAGACTTGTCTTTTTATACCATGATCATTGCAAAATAGGTTGAACTCATCAGATGTGAACTCTCCTCCTCTATCTGATCTAAGACATTTCAATTGTCTTCCTATTTCATTTTCAACTCTAGCCTTGTGCCATTTAAACATTTGAAAAGCTTTTGATTTTTCTTTTAAAAACATTACTAACATCATCCTTGAATAGTCATCCACAAATAATATGAAATACTTATCACCATAATAACTTTGAACTTTCATAGGACCACAAAGATTAGTGTGCACAAGATCTAAAATTCCCCTAGAAGTGTAGAACTTACTTGTAAAGCTTGATCTTGTCATCTTACCCATCTGGCATACTCGGCACATAGCATTCTCAAGTTTTTCAAGACTTGATAGACCTCTTACTCTGTGCTTCTTACTTATCTTGATCAGATTATCAAAATTACATGACAAAACCTTTTATGCCATAACTAGGTATCATCAATCTTTGCATACAAACACTTATTGTGAGTTGTGTCAAGGTGAAATGCATTACCTTTTGTTTGTGTCCTGGTAGTAGCTAACTTTCCATTCTTGTCATGAACTTTGATAATTCCTTTCTAAAATTCTATTCGGTAACCTGTGTTATTTAACTGTGCTACACTCAACAAATTGTATTTCAAACCTTCAACCCAATAAACATCATTGCATCTTGCATTATCAAGAAGTGTTATAGATCCTTTACCTCTTACTGGACATGGTGCATCATTACCAAATCTAACATAGCCTCCATCATAATCTTCTAACATAACAGACTTGTGTTTATCTCCTGTCATATGATGTGAGCATCCACTATCTATAATCCAAGAATCATTAGTGTTTATGTGAGATATTAGGGATTTTTCTTCCTACCTTTCTTCATCTGATCCATCCTTGATAGCCACATAAACAATTTCCTCTGTATCAATCTCTAATGATTTATCATCATTAGATTCCTCATTAGCTATTAAGCATGTCTTTCTATCTCTTCTTCTAAAGTCTTGGTGTCCTCTATAATGGTTATCTTTCTGTCTGTCATCTCGGTAATCTCCTTTTTCAATAAAATCTTTGTTAGGACAGTTAGAAGCCATATGTCCAATCTTATCACAATTGAAACATTTCAAAGGTAGTTTTCCTTTATACTTACCTTTGCCTTTTGGTAACCTTTTGGCCAATAGTGCTTCAAACTCTTCTTGCTTTCCGATTTCTTCATACAGTTTGTGTACTTCTTCCATGTTCTTCTAAAATCTTTCACTTGCTCCACTATGATCTCCTTCAGAGTACTTATACTTTCTTTCATTGTAATCATTAGATTCATTCAGATGAAAAGAACTAAATGCAAATTCAACTTTATTTACCGATGACCCACTATTATCAAAATTACTTAACTCAAATGCATGTAGCTTACCAATAGTAGCATCCAAAGAAACTGGCATATTGGGTACAGACCTCAATTCATTGATTGCAGAGACTTGGATTGCATAGGCAGGTAGAAGGGTTCTTAACAACTTACTTGTTACATCCTTTTCTTTAATAGTTCCTCCTGCTCTTTTGATTTGATTTACAATCTCCTTTAGTCTTGTACTGTACTGGGTTATGTTCTCACCTTCATTCATCCTCATAGATTCAAGTTGTCCTCTTAAACTATCTACTTTTACTCTTTGAACATGTTCATCTCCTCCATATACAGATATGAGCTTAGTCCACATTGCCTTTGCATCAGTACATCCTTCTAGATCATTAAACTCTGAGTTGGTCAATGTAGATGTTATTTCAATCATTGCTTGAATATGTTCTTGCTTCACCTTTATCTCTTCCATAGTCAATGGATAGGTTCTTGGTGTGACAAAATCGTTCTCCAGATAGTATACAACATATTATCCAACTCCTGATAGATGTAGCTTCATCCTGTTCTGCCATGTAGAGAAACTTGACTTATTCAGCTTTGGTGCATCCCTCTTATACATCTTTGGATCTTTAACTCAAGTGTCTTTAAACTTTCCTTTCGAAGTCCAAAAGCTTTGATACCAATTGATAGTTCTAATACTTAATATAAGTACAGATCCAAGAGCCAACAAGATGAGAGGGGGGGGTGAATCATACAAACTTAATCATCCATAAAAACATCAGATTCAACCTCAGTAACATATATATCAGTCATATAACCAAAAACTGTCAAATATGCAAACTCAAAAGTATATGAACAATATAGACCTCATAGCACCAGATTTAACGTGGAAACCCAAATAGGGAAAAACCACTGTGGGATTTCGGACCCACTAAGAAATATACTCTTCTAGAGTATGCTCGGTTAAAAGAAAATCCTGTTAAAGATTACAAACACATTGCTAGATGTGACCCGGTTAAGGGATTCCCCTCAGATCTGTTAGGATCTTCACTTTGTTCGAAGTGACCTTGTTAAAGGATTTCAAACACTCAATAAGAATGTCACCTTGCTAGAGGATTTTACAAATAAGACTGTTAAGTCCACTCGGTTAAGAGATTTTTTGCTACTTCTCAAAATAATAGTAATAAAGATATGTCTGCAACTTCACATCTAGAAATGCTAAAGAAGATTCTTATTTGTTCAATACAATCAATTCATAAGACTTATCTTGTCCCTCTGCTGGGCTCTATACTCTGTTATTCTAACAGGTCTTCAAGCTTCTATGCTGGGTAATCACTATGTAGCATCCCTATGCATACACTTGCCCGCATACATTGTTTATCAACAGTTTCCTATTTATAAACAATTAGGTAACCTCTTAATCTCATTGATCACATTTCCCATGATCAATCATAGCCATCAGATCTTCAATCTTGTCCAGGTTCAATGTATCCTTCGGTCTGAAAAATGTCTTACCCCACCTTGGAACTTGCATTTTCACCTTGGAAATTGTGTTAGGGTATTGTGGTTCAATATGAGCTATAGATCTTCCCGCCGACCTTTCTTTACCATAGATTCTTTAACAATCTTCATACATGGCTTGCCAATCATTTAATTGACTCCAGCTCATCAGCTTCCTTCATTAAATATCACATGAAAACATTTAATGCATTCTATTATAGCTCGGTTACAACTCAGTGAATACTAAACTTGGTAGACATTCCGCCTTCATTAACCGATAGTGATAACCTTAGGGTTTACCGACTAGGTTCATTACTCGATAACATAGTATAGTATTAACCTTACATTTTACAACATATGTATGATGTTAAAACAATCTAAAAAATCATGATCTCATCATTGTCTGACTCGGTAGTAGTTGCCCATTGAATACCTTATCCCCTTATTCATCATATTCTTTCCTATATCTTTTACCGACTTCTTTATAATCTTCATATCATACTTCTCAAGATATGGCAACATCATACTGAATTAGAAAATCAATTTCTTGACATCAATGACAAAATAATAATATCAAGATAGTAAAACATCTGTAATTAGTTATGTCCATAATTGTCAACAACCTTCTCAATATCCTTATTGAAATGTCAACAATCTTTCATTGTCTGTTATAATGTAATATTGCCAACAGCCATGAGGTATTTTCTATTATAGCCATCATCGGCCATCTTGGTGACTCTGCAATGCTCCTTGTCTTTGTCAAAGAAGCATGACAAGTCCTCCTCCTTTGTTTTTCTATCTCTGCAAAACCTTCTTCCAATTGTAGCCAAACCAGTGGCCATCACCACCAGAGTTTCATTAATATGATAATCAGCCCCATAATCCCTGAGACTTCCTTTTTTCCATCTATTAACAAAGGCCTTCATAATAAAAGAAGAGGGGCCATGAAGCCTATCCAGGAAGGGGACGAGGCCACCATCGACAACTTCCTGCCTAACATCTTTATTCTTTTTCAACTTCTCACAAGTAGAAGGCTCTTGTCTATTCTTATCTCCTCCCATTATACTTTTGGATTCTAGATAATAGGAGGTCACAATTGCTAACCAGTCACAGAAAATGAGCCATGTCCAAAGGATATCAAAATAGTAGCAAAAAAGCCACACAATGGGATGGGAAAACTAGTTGCCGAGGAGGTTTCTAGAATTTTGCTTAGGGAAACCTAGAAAGAGCCTTTTTCCTATCAAATTAGTCATGTCGTGATGAGAGATCATTGATTAGCTCAGTAATCATTACGTGCCAGATCACATATATTTTCAAGGAAGGCATCCTTGCTACTCCACCAGTTGGTTACCACATATCCCACCACCAGATTGGCCAGTATATCCACCACCTTATTGCCTTCCTGATATATGTGCAAGATTTTGAAATCTATCAGATCATTAATTATAATACAAAAATCCTTGATCAAGTTGGCAATCATCCAGCTAGGATCTATGTGACCACTCAAGAAGTTGATAGTGTTTAGTGAGTCAGACTCCAGCCATACTTTAGTAAACCCCTCTCTTTTAGCCATGTGTAGCTTGATGTGGGCAACACTAGCTTCCGCGTAATGGTTAGTCTGGGTACCTAGGGGGAGCGCCACCATAGAAACCAGTAGTCCAGAGTGATTCCTAGCCACTCCCCCACACCTAGCTGGCCCAGGATTTCCTTTAGCTACCCCATCCACATTGATTTTGATCCAGCCCAAAGGGGGAGGATGCCAAACAACATTTTGTCTGCACTACTTAGATTTGTGAATAGGGTTGGCAATGTTCCAATCAATTTTCCCCCGATTGATAGAATCCCAATCCTCTTGGAGGGTAGGAATAGGGGAGTCATTCTTTTTGCTAGGGCAAGTGTGGAGAAAGTTCTTTTTGATAGCATTATGGATTCTAGTAGCCACAACAAAGGGAGGAGAATCCAAGTCCCTAAAGACTATTATTTCTTTCTTTCCAGATGCCCTAGGCAATATGAGGAATAGAAAGATTCCAAAGAACACCAATGGCCTGATTGTCAGAAGGGAATTTCCATTCAAACCACATTCACTGAGTAGAAGCATGAAAGACATAGGCAATGTTCTAAATGTTGAGGAAGTGGTTCTAGATATCTTTGGAATAGGCCCAATGCAACAAAAGATGGTCAGTATTTTCCTCCACCCCTTTACAGAGAAAACATCTTTTAGTGAGAGGAATACCTCTTTTGCAAAGGTTATCAATGGAAGAGATCTTGCCCTACATAAACAACCAAAAGAAGATGTTAATTTTAGGAATTAAGAGATCGTTCCAGATACCTGCCCAATAGGGGGGGGGAAGGATCTAGAGATGAACTTATAGGCATCAACCGCTTTGAACTTCCCAGAAGAGGAGGTATTCCAAAACACTTCATCCTCCCCTTGAGAGTGGGGGATGTGTATACAATTCAACCAAGGTTGCATAGGTCTTAGGTCATTATCAATAGAAGAGAGGTCCAACCATTCTCCATTTCTAATGTAATCAGCCACCCAAGCACCAATTTTTCTAAGGCATAATTATTTGTAGGGGGGAGCCCAAGTAGAGTCAGATAGGGGGCCCTCACCGATCCACCAGTCATCCGAAAACCTTATTTTGGTACCATTTCCAAGAATCCATTTGCAACCATGTAAGATAACTTTGGAGGAACCAAAGAAATTGCTCCTGAAATTAGAAACTGCAATGGGGAGCTCATAAGTCTCTAGAGTGCATTGAATATTAGGGATGCGATAGTTTAGTTTGAATAAACTACTCCATTCATTAGTCTCCTTAAGACATCTCCATAGCTACTTGGACATTAGGGCTTTATTGAAGTCTCTCAAATTTCGGATATCCCCTGAGTTTAGGCAAATAGACTTGATTCCAGGCTACAAGGTGTAATCTATTTTTGGATTTAGTTCCAATCCATAAATTTTTTTTTTGAATTCTTTCCAATTTATCCATAATTTTAACTAGGATTTGAAAAGACTCATAGAATAAAATGGAAGACTCTAAAGAGAGGCCTTGAGCGATTAGAGCTCGCCCACTTGGCTTAGCAAGGCACCTTTCCATCCAGCCATCTTGTTCTAGAATTTGTCTATAAGATTCATCCAAAAGGAGTCAGGAGTTGGGCCCTAGCAGAGGGGAATGCCTAGGTAGGAATCGGGCAAAGCTCCAATTTTGCAACCAGTAATCAAGGGAATTTTAGATTTCCTATGATCGGGGGTGTTAGAGAAGAAGATAAAGCTTTTAGCTAGACTAATTTTTTGTCCCGAGCCATGTTCACAAATATTCAGAGTCATTTTTAAATTCTTGGCTTCTTTGATCGAACCTTCCCCCATCAAGAGAGTGTCATCCACAAATTGCTAATGAGAGAAAGTGGGGGCCTGAGAGGAGGGCCAAAAACCCATAATATTGCCTTTTCTGAATTTTGTTTGAATTATTCTGCTAAGAGCCTCACTCATCAAAATTAAAAGGAAAGGGGATAGAGGATCCCCTTGCTGGATGCCCCTAGATCTAGAGAAAAAGCTAGAGGCATATCCATTTATCAACACAAAGAATTTAGGGGTGGAAATACATTGCTCAATAATCTGGATGAAGTTGTAAATGAACCCAAAGGCTTTGAGGATTTTGAGAAGGAAGCACCAATTAACTCTATCAAAAGCTTTCAGAAGGTCAAGTATCAGGAGAAAACCATTTTTTTTTGTTAATAGAAAGGGAGTGGATGTTCTCATGGACAACAATAGCAGAATCCAGGATCAGCCTCCCTGGCACAACCCCATTTTGATGTTTAGAGATTAAAAGGGAATGAAAATCTTAAGCCTGAGCACGAGAATCTTGGTGAAAATTTTATAAATAGAATTGCAAAGGCTAATAGGTCTAAAATCCTAAAAAAAGAAAGCATCAAGTTTCTTAGAGATGAGGACTAGGAAGTTGGCATTCAACTCCTTCAAGAGGGAGCAGGATCCAAAAAATTCTTGAGTAGCAGTGACCACATGAGAGCAGATAATATGCCAAAAGTTTTGAAAGAAAGAAAGAGGGAAGCCATCAGGTCTAGGGACCTTGTTACCTTCAAAAAAGAAAACAACATTTTGAACTTCTGTAGGGGAAGGGGATTCTGGTAAGCTCCAAGTTGTTGTCCCTAGAGATGATGGAGGGAATTTCCTGCAAGATTTCAGACTAAGCAGAAGGATCCAGAGGACTATCCATAGAGAGGAGATTGCAGAAGAAATTGATGGCTTCCTGACAGATCTCATCATGCTTGTCAACCCGTCTCTGCCCAATCTGAATTTTTTTTATTCTATTGGTAGCCCTTTGTTTAAGACTCATCATATGAAAGAACTTAGTGTTTTTGTCACCTCTTTTAAGCCATAAGGCTCTAGGTCTCTGCTTCCAATATTCTTATTCTTTGGAGATAATGTCATGCAATTTGGTCAAAATATCAATTTGTTTATTCGAGACATCAATATCAAACCCGTAAGCTTGGATATGCTCTTGAACCTCCACAAGTTCTAGTTTGAGCTTCTCTTTAGCTTTGAAGATGTTGCCAAAAGTGGATTTATTCCAGCGTTGAATGTTAGAATTAACATTAGAGAGTTTCTTGACTATTCGAAACATAGCCGTACCCTGAATATTAATACTCCACCATTCCAAAACATTATCTTGGATTTCTGGGGCCATGAGCCACATTTTCTCAAATCTGAAGGGGTGCGCCTTTCTGCCAAACAATGGAGAGACTGAGAGGCAGATGGGGAAGTGATCAAATCCAACATGGGCTAAGAAGTTGAGTCTGTAGGATGCCAGCCAGAGCCAATCTGGAGAAATAAGGCCCCTATCGAGCTTGACCTGAATGAGATCCTTTCCACTGCATCTATTGGACCAAGTGAATTTAGCCCCAATGAGATCAAGATCTAGAAGGCTCAGAGAGTTAATCATGTCTGCCAAGTCTTGTCCACTATCAAGAGAAATAGGCAGACCACTAGATTATTCCAAATTAGAAAGAGGGGTATTGAAATCACCAAGGAGGGTCCATTTCTCATTAGGGAAGAGAGATCAAGCAAGGCAAATGGAAGACCATAGAGATTTCCTAGTTGATCTCCCATTAGGAACATAGATGTTGGAGATGATCTAGGAGGATCCATCTTTAAGATTAAAGAATCTAGTAGAAATGTGATTGTGAGAAGAGAGCACCAACTTACCACAGAGAAACCTAGGATTCCTTAGGGTGGCGATACCACTAGAAGCCCCATTAGCATCCATGTAGTGAACACCACAATCTCCAAAAATCGCCAGTTTGAGTTTTTCCACTTTACTACCAGTCACTTTCATTTCTTGGACAAGACAAATATCAATCTTGTGCTCTTTGATCAAGTTAGAAAGAAGGTCATGTTTATGGGGGTGATTTAATCCCCTTATGTTCCAAGAGATGACCTTCATTTAGCATGTGGGGGGATCCCATCCCCATTTTTGGTAAAGTTCTCTAGGCTCCGTCAGCAATGTCGACCCGACTCTGTTTTTCTCTGCTAACTGCATTAGAGGGTCTCCCCACCCCCCTTGAATCCGATTCGCAATCCGATCTTTTCCTATTTCTGGTTAGGACTCCCCCAAGAGATGGGGTGATTTGGCCAATAGGAGAGTTCTTTCTTCTATTTTTGGGCTTGACTTCAATAAAAGGAGTGGGATCCTGAGGAGGAGGACCTTGCAAGGGGTCGGTTTGGGCATTCAACTCAAAAGTGTTATCCATGTCAACAATCAATTGAATGGGAATATCCTAGGCAGAACCAGTAGAGGCTACGGAAACCCCATCAGAGGAAGAGGGAGCCCCAATAGCTTCCCCAGGGATCAGGATGGCCGGGTCAAGGACTGTAGGAAAGACCGACTTAGGACAAGAGACGATCAAGATTGGGTTCAAAACAGTCAAGGTAAGTAGTAATTAATGCACTTAATATGATTTATACTTTAAAAAAAAAAAATTATTTCACCCTTAGTTGTGGGTTTTCCTTTGGGGTTCCTAGTGAGGCATTACATTTGGTATCAGAGCCCATGTTTCAACACTGGGTACTCTAGGTTTGTAGTGAGCCCATTCCACTAGACCTTTTGATTAGGTCTTAGTGTTTGTATTTTCCCTTGTTTTATCATTGTCATCGATCTGAGTCATTTTCTCTTGTGCAGTGCTAGGTCATGGCTAGGAGAAGCAAGTTTAGTGGTCATGTTGGTGGGTGCAATAGAGGTAGAGGTGGAGGACAGGGTTGAGGTTCTGACTGCCATATTCCTTCACCACAACCAACTCATGTGAGTGTGGATCAGGATCAATCTATTCATCAGGATGAAAAACATTTAGGAGAGCAAGTTCCTAAAAGGGAAGAGTTGTGGTAGATGTTTCAGGAGGTTCTAGCTAGATTAGGCTCCAGACCTAAGGCTGATCAACCCCTCCATGCTCAGGTTGAGGACTCGCATCAACAGGTTCTAGAGGAGAGAGAGAAAGAGAGAGAGAGAGAGGTCTCCCAGAAGGAGAGAGGTCACAACTGACCAGGACCCAACTACCATGGATCACATGAGGGACTTGATGAGGTCCAATCCTCCTTTATTTGATGGTAAAGGTACCGGTCTCGTAGTAGAGACCTAGCTTATCAGTTTAGATCGGTGCTTTTCCATGTATCTATATGGTAGAAACACCAAGGCGAGATGTGCTATCATGCATCTCGAGGGTTTGACATCTATCTAGTGGCGGTTAGAGGAGGAGAGGATCGGTGTGAGCATTAACACTATATCATGGGAGATATTTCTAGAGAGATTCAAGGCATGATTTCTCTCACCCCAGTGGAGGCAATCTCGAGCAAATGAGTTCTATGCTTTGTGCCGGTTTGGTTTGTCAATGGATCAGTTTGAGTATAGGTTCTATGAGCTCAAATAGTATGTCGGTATTGGTAATGATGAGGTGATGCTTGTTTAGCACTTCTTGAGGGGTCTAAACAACCACATCAATGGAGGAGTGAGAGTGTTTGAGCCTGCTTCAATAGAGGTAGTCATGATGAAAGCCAGACTGGTGGAGCAGAATATTGGCCATGTGCATGGTTGTCAGTTTAGAGTGTAGATCATGAGTGTACCATTCAATGGGTCTAGAGTGAGAGGGAATCAGTCCCAGACTACTACACCTTTTAGGGGTCCTTGGGGACCCACCAAGGGTGGACAGCAGTAGTAGCAGCAGTCACCGAGACCAAAATAGTTTGAAGGCCGGCAAGGTGGCAGCTCTCAGAATAGGAAGAGAAGGAACTGGTAGTTTTCCAGGGCAGTCCTCTTAGGTTGTATCTCAGGCCCCTAGTAGGGGAAGCTTTTAGCAGTCTAGTGGGTCGTCTAGGAGTAGAGGAGCTGGTAGAGGATCTTGCTTCACTTGTGGATAGTTTGGTCACATTGTTGCTCAGTGCCCTCAGCTTTCTCACCAAATGGGTAGCTAGAGGCTAGCAACATCAGAGATGACAATGGGGGATGTAGGTAGATCCCATAGAGTATTTGTAGTGGTTGATGACCGCCAAGATGATCATTAGGGTACAATGATTGAGGCTAGAGGTGTGTTGTGTGGTATCCCTATATCTATACTTTTTGACTCCAGTGCTTCAGATTCTTTCATTTCTTCATCCTTTGTGGAGCAGTGCAGACTCGCGTTTGCAAAGCAAGTGGATAGGTAGCTAGTAGAGTTGGCTACAAGTGTGCATGTGTCTGTAGATGCCTTCATTCCTAGTTGTGAGTTGGACCTAGTACCCTTTGTTACTTCAGTGGACCTTCAGGTCATTACTTTGGGGTCTTATGAAGTTGTCTTGGGGATGGATTGGCTATCATCTCACAATGCCCATACAGACTATCATATGAAGACAGTAGACTATTTAGATGACCATGGCAGGAAAGTGAGGATCGTTGGAGTTCAGCGTTCGATATCCTTACATATGATTTTCGCTATGCAACTGAAGCGGTGCATGCGTTGAGGGTGTCAGCTTTCTATAGTTGCGCTTGAGGATGTGGATGATGAAGAGAGTCAAGAAATTGCTCTTGATGGTTAGCCTATTCTTCGAGAGTATTCTTATTTGTTTCTTTTGAATATTCCCAGTATGCCTCTGAAGCGAAACATAGATTTTTGCATTTACTTGGTTCCTGGTGTAGAAGCTATTTCGAGAGCTCCCTATTGGATGACTACTTAGGAGTTGAGTGAGTTGAAGTTGCAGATGGAGGAATTGTTGGCCAAGGGGTTCGTGTGTCCTAGTGTTTCTCCTTAGGGTGCACCTACTATCTTCATTAAGCAGAATGATGGTTCTCTTCGGTTATGCATTGATTATCGATAGCTAAATAAGGTAACCATCAGGAATCGATATCCATTGCCTTGGATATATGATCTTTTTGGTCAGGTGAAGGGAGCCAAGATGTTCTCTAAGATTGATCTGAAATTTGGGTATCATCAGTTGCACATTCATGATGTAGACATTCATAGAACGACATTTCGTACTCATTATGGTCACTATGAGTTCACAGTTGTGCCATTTGGGATGACGAACGCGGCTTTAGTTTTCATGAGCCTTATGAATGGGTTTTTCTGCACCTACCTTGATCATTTTGTTCTTGTGTTCTTGGATGACATACTTATTTATTCCACATCTTTGGAAGAGCATGAGGGCCACTTGCGATAGGTATTGGAGTGCTTGAGGGAGAATTACCTTTATGCCAACTAGGCGAAGTGTGATTTCTTCCAGTTAGAGGTGAACTATCTTGGTCATATAGTTTCTGGAGAAGGTGTATCCATGGATCCTTCAAAGACCCAAGCCATTGTAGATTGGCCAGCGTTGACCAATGTTTCAAAGGTTTGAAGTTTCATGGGTTTGGCTAGATATTACCATCACTTTGTTCAGAGCTTTTCTTAGATAGGTCACCTGATCACTTCTCTTCAAAGGAAAGGGAAGAAGTTTGTTTGGTCAGAGAAATGTGAGTCAACTTTTCATACCTTGAAGGAACTCCTTGTTAGTGCTCTGATTCTAGTAGTTCCTGATCCATCTATAGATTTTATGGTATGCACAGATGCCTCTTTAGAAGGTATAGGTGCAGTGCTTATGCAGGATGGATGTGTGGTTGCCTATGAGTCTCGCAAACTCAAGGACCACGAGATGAACTATCTAGTTCATGACTTGGATTTGGCAGTTCTAGTGCATGCGCTAGTTAGATGGCGACATTTCCTATTGGGGCATTGGTTTGAGCTGTATAGTGATCACCATAGTTTGTAGTATATTTTAACGCAATCGAACTTGAATGCTCGACAACGAAGATGGATGGAATTCCTCTGCGAGTATAATTTTGAGGTTTGATATATTTGAGGGAAAGAGAATGTAGTGGCAGATTCTTTGAGTTGTAGGTGGCATGAGGTTGCAACATTGTCCCTTGGAGTGGACTTGAGAGAGAGAATTCTTGGAGTTCTTCCTTAGGACACCTGGTATCAGGATGCTAGAGCTGTGGTGGAGTTCGAAAGGCCATTGAAGGGTAGACATTTTGGATATAATCTTGGTTGGATCTATGTACCTCCTTTGGAGGGTGTTCGCACTTTGATTAGGACTGAGACCCATCGTGAACCTTATTCGGCACACCCTGTTGTCAAGAAGATGCACACAAATCTTAGATAGATATATCATTGGGCTGGTATGAAACGTGATATTGTTGATTTTGTGTCAAAGTGTTTAGAATGTCAATGGGTGAAGGTGGAGCATCAGCACCCTTTAGGGCTTTTACAACCTAATTTGGTATCGGATTGGAAATGGGATATCATTTCCATGGATTTCATAGTAGGGTTGCTTGTTTCTTCGCATCGTCAGGGTTCCATCATGGTCATTGTTTATAGGTTGACCAAAGTTGCTCATTTTGTTCCTATTCGATCTTCTTATATAGAAACAATGGTGGCACGAGTCTTCTTGGAAGATGTGTTGAGGTTGCATGGGATCCCAAGGCAGATCATTTCTGATAGAGATCCTGTCTTTACTTCAACATTGTGGACTTCTCTTCAACATGCTTTGGGGACCCATTTGAACTTCAGTTCAGCTTATCACCTAGAGATCGACGATCAGATTGAGCATATGAAGTAGGTCGTGGAGGACATGCTTCGCATGTATGGTATGGATCAGTAGTCGTGCTGCGAGGAATATCTTTCCCTTATGGAGTTTTATTATAACAATGGATATCAAAGCTCTATAGGCATGTCTCCCTTCCAAGAACTATATGGTCATCCTTTCCGTACTCCTTTGAGTTGGGATCAGTTAGAGGATAGCATGATTTTAGGCCTGGATATGCTTCGTGAGATGGAGCAGCAGGTTGAGCAGATTTGTGGGCATTTGGTTGCTTCTCAGGATAGGCAGAAGAAGTATGTCAATGCTCATAGAGTGGATCATTAGTTTTTAGTTGGTGACTGTGTGTTCTTAAGAGTGCGTTCGTGGAAGAGTATGATCCATTATGGAAGGGTTATAAGTTGGCACCTCATTTTTTTGGCCCTTTTGAGATCCTTGAGAGGATAGGACCTATTGCCTACTATCTTGCCTTGCCGCCGAGTCTATCCCACATCCACGATTTCTTTCAGGTTTCAGTTCTTTGACCTTATCATCCTGATTTAGATATATAACCAATGTTGATTTGGTCTCCATGTTCTTCGCATGGGGGCTCAAATTAGGAATGAAGGAGGATGTCAAGTGGTTCATGAGGGAGGGTGTCAAGGATGAATGGAAGTTTAAAATGGAGACATTCATCACCATGGCAAGACTAGAGGAATAATTTGTATCCAAAAATGGAGAATGGATTTAGTCTACTGAGTTTGTGCCACCTTTAGAACCCTTTCTAATTTGAGGGGCAGACATGGATAAGGGAAGCTCAGGGGGAGGAGGCACAAGTGGGTTGGGACTATATCAAGAAGGAGGATTACTGGCTAAGTCGTAAGAAGCCAGTGAATTGAAATTTCACATAGTTTTTTATTTATCCTTTCATAATGCTTGGTTTAGATTGATAAAAGTTTGTATTTTATGTAAGGTGCTAGTAGTAGAACATGGTATGTATGTGTGTTTATATGAACAAAGTCATTTGGTTGAAATTTGTATTGATTTATGTCTGTTGGTGTTTTCAAGTTTAAAAAACTGTGAACTGTTTGTAGTTATTTTGATGATATTAATATAAATATACTTTTTACAAATAAAAATAAAATAAAATTGCTATAATACAATTGATCTTAAATTTAATTTGTAATTATTAGTTTAATCTTATATATTATTTTAAGTGTATTTATGTAATATTAAATATAATTGATCTTATTAAAAAAATTATTAATAATTATATAATCATATAATATAAATAATTAAATAAAAAATATGTATTTTTAATGACTAAATGTTTTTTTTAAATTTATGATTAAATGTTATTAGTACTTGCCGTAGGAAATACTATGGCATTCAGTGAAGCTGCTTTATTCAATTAGTTTGCACCAATCAAAAGTGATTATTATTTTTTCTTAAAAAAAATCTTGGTTTTTATAAAGTTAAGAATTATATTTTTAAATTTAAAATATTATAAAAATTATTTATCTACACTGTGATTGGTTTAAAAGGATTGGTGTTATTGGTGTTAGATAATAAAACCAATTATAAGGATTTCATTTAGTTTAAATGGAATTAAATTGAAAAATTAAATACAAATATTTCTATTAAAAAATAAACCTAATTATTATATGTATTCTTTATAATTATATTTTATATATTTTTTGAAATCATTCTATTTTTTAATAATTTTTGAAAATCATAATTTTTTTAATCATTTTAATATATACAAAATTATTTAATAAATTTTAATTTTTTTTATTAAGTTATTTCAAAAATGTCCATTTTTACATTTATAATTATTCATAGTTATTTTATTAAAAATAATTATAATTAATATTATATAATATATAATATAATATAATATTATACTAAAAAATTATATTCTGGAGATTTCTTTGCAAGATTGGTGGTTGGTGGCTTTCTTGGAGGAACTGGAAAGTGTAGTTTATTTGGTGGTGCAGATGGCTCCCTATCTTATTGTTGTTGTTATGGCTTTTGCTTTGGATTATTTTATGGATTGGCCTCACCCTGATTCTTGAGGGTTTTCTCCATCCTTCTCTGCTTATTATAGGGATGGGCATATGTTTGCTAACTATTTTTGTGTTGTCAGGATTGCTTTTACTTGGTTCACTTCTAGCTGTGTGTTTTGCTCTCTATAGGGCCTTGGATTCATGTGGTGCATAAACAATTTGTTTTCTTTGGGGTGATGGCTTTGATTTTGTTTAGGACATGGTGGCTTCATTTTGGGATGCTATCTTCTTCACTGATTCCTACAAGCCTTTTCCAATCTTCCTTTATATCTAATGTGATTGATGTTGTAATCAGGGGTTGTATTTGGGTTGCCTATGGGCTTTTGTAATGGGTAGATAGGCTTTTATTTTCTTGAGCAATACTGAAGGGTTTTCTTACTGGTTCTTTCCCTTCAGTGCTCATTGAACCAGACACAAAAATATAAAGATTTAATATAATTTCAATGGTTCATCCACTTTTATCAAAAATAAATAAAAATTAGTAATTATATTTGAGATTAATTTAATTATTATAATTATAATTATATAATTTTTTTAAATTAAATTAGGATTATTGTTTTAAGAAAAATATATTTTATCACTATTAGGATCTTGGTGAACTTCCCATCACAAATGCTAGAAGGTTTTATAAAAGCGTTATTCTATGTTTTTCTCAGTTTACTTATTAGTGATGTAATTTTCGGATCTGTTCTTGTACCACGGGATTTTTTGTAATACCTAAGATGTTCTAGGTCTGTTTCATTGATTTTCCACTGGTTAATTTGATTATTCAATTCATGTTTATGATTATCTTGTAGCCAGGCTCCTTGGTTATATTCCTTTATTTTGGATTTCTTGCTTGCCTAAGAAGCTGTCATGTTGCATATGTTGTTGATGGATTGATTTGACACATTGGACTGCCAGGTCTTGTAATATTATGAGCCCATGGTCATGTTGAGATATTTTGTGTTATTGATTTCTTTTTTGTAATCATAAGGTCTAGATGCATGCTAGGGGAGAGTGGGCTTCCAAGTGAGTGACCGGGATTGGAAGGGGGTAGACTGCTAGGTCACCCGAGGTCTAGTTCATCGGGTATCTCATTGGGATTTTGACATTGTAATCAAGCAATAACTTAATATAATAATTCTTGGGTTTGAGTAGAATAGTTAATTTTAATAAGATAAGAAATGGTCGGTGGCCCCTCTGCCTTTCCTAGTGGTGTTGATCTGGGATAGTATTGGGAAGGCCTTGGCAACCCAAGTAAGCTAATCTCCCTTACCCCATTAAGGTTGAGATGGCTCCACATGTGCATCTAGGATGCCTAGGATGTGTGCCCAGGTTCCCATTTGTCGCATGTGATGATACTATTTTCCCTACATCTAGGTCCTAGTGCCTTGAGCCTTGTTGATGTGTTGCCTCTGGAGGTTTATATTGGAGTTTCTTATTGGGTTTTATAATTTTTCATTCTTGTTTCTTATGTTTATTTGTGTTGGTCTTCCTATGGTAGTTAGGAGTTGGCCTAGATATAGAGTATGAGTGGGATCTTGTGTCATCTCCTAGCATGGGGGATGGTTCCTTATGGTTCCACATGGTCAGGTGGTTGGATGCCTTCCTCCATTGGGATGTTCTTCGTTGGATTCTCTTGTGTGAATGTAGATCTCTTATCTCATCACATATAAATGGATGCTTATAGCATACTGATGTATATGATTGTATGGCATTTTTACATATTGGATTCATGATGTAATTGTAATGTAATAAGAGTTATGTTTCCTATTATAAAAATCATATTGTATTCATGTAAATGGTAGATTGTATATTATGATAACTTAGTGATGTATCATGTGACATTGATTTATTATTGAAGTAATGGTTATGGAATTAAGGTTATGCATTTGGTATCATGTGATAAGTTATGTTGGAATTAGATTACGATGTTATAAATGAATAGATGATTCGGGATTAGGAACATTTGGTATTTTGGCGGGCATTACATCTAGTATTAGAGAGAGTGTTGCAAGCATTGGGATCTTTGGTAAAATGTTGCTTCTCTTAGACTTGCGTTGTGTGCTTCAATGTTCCCTTGACTTGAGTTGTCCTCAAATATTTCAGATGTGTGCATTATGTTCTCTCTCTCTAGTCCTCTCTAGAAATCATAATCATGTTTAATATGTGTATTTGTCTCTTGTACTGGACTTTGGAATGTTAGCAAGGTAACAATGATTATGCTATAGATATAGTGTATGTCCTCTTAATTAATGTTACACTTACAAGAATATCTTGCTATGTTGGAGTAATATATTAATTTCTTCTAAAGTATAGAAGCTGAAATATTTGTATTATGTGATTGGAAAATTATGTATTAAATTCTCTATCTCTCCCTAGAAAATGTTCTCTCTTTTATTTTCTCAAACTCTCATAAGAGAATGCATTGCATTAGGATTAACAAAGTGTATGGATATATAAATAAATGTAATGATAACCTCATGGATATTGTGAAATGTTAGTTAGAAGTGCATTTGAATTTGAGAAAATTGTGATGTATGAAATTATTTGAATGAAAACGAATTGCTAATTCTTTTTTCTTCAATAAGTACTTATGTATACATATCGTGTGTAATTAATAAATAGGGTGCCTTGAATAATCTAAATGAATGATTGCATTGGTAGTGAGATTTATGATGTGGCTTCTTCAATAGACTCAGGATGTGTTTATGTGTAAAAGGTTGTGCAAAATTGTATAACTACCTCTTTAAATGTGTATAACTAGATGCTAGTTTAATGTTATTATTATTCAATGATAAAAAATATAGTAATGATTTCTTATAGATGATAACTCGAGGTCAATTATGATTTTGTCTTAGAAATGTGATTAAATGAAGTTTTATTGAAAATATTTTAATGATTTAGCATGCTTTTGTAGCTAGTAAGAGTTTTGTGACTTGTTTATCTCTTGTATTACGCTTTTACCTTCGACGAATGAAGCAAAGAAAGAAACTTTTGTTGTCATTCCTTATTTTGAATTAGAAAGATGCTTGAACTGAGATGCTTTATTGATGACTGAATCTTTAAATGAGAAAGATTAGGTGTTTTATTGGTAAATGAAATGAAAGAAAGATTTTAATTGTTTACATTCAAAAAAAAAATTGATCATTATGTGTGTGATTTCAACTTAACCCTTGTGACTTCTAGGAGTAAGTCGAGCCCAAGGGGGGAGGATGTAGTGCCTCTCCCCAAGTCATCTTACTCTTTTGAACATCAATAGATCTCTTTGATATAGCTTAGTCTACTTAATGTTGATTTGATGGTATTTTATTATGTACTAACCCTATCTATGATGATGATAATGATAATGATATTGCTTTATGGTTGTGAGTGTCTTCTACTACATTCTTGATAAGGGACGATGTCATAACACTCATTTGTGAGCATGATATGATGTTGTGATTTCCTTTCACTTGTCTGTTTATTTTATGATATATTATTCTATATGTTGTTGCACTTGTGTTGGTGGTGACAAGTTTGCAGATACAAGACATCGACCCCACCTGGCTATTGGTATTTTGGATATGTTGATATGGTTTTTTCATTGATGTCAACACCTATTAACACTTATCAACTCTGGCACCTTGGAGGATTGACAATATTCACCGGTAAGCAAGTGACTTTATGCACAATCACCGGTATCTGGGTCACCGACAGGGTATAATGTTCACCAGCACATGGAATAACATGGAAAACACTTGGTTATGTTGAAGACATCATTTGGACACTTTGTCTTGGAGATTTGTTCATTGGTATATTCGTATTTGAATATTTGTTGTTACTGACAAATAGGTCCAAAATAAGCACCGACAGGCTTATCTATTCCAGATCAACACGGCATGCTTTGGAGATGATTTATCAATGTTGTAAATGCATTAATCCGACATATTGAATTGGATATTGCATCGGTTATTGATTTACTTGTAATTGATTTTATTGTAATATCTTTTAGAGCTGACCTACTAAAATTGGTCTTAGGTTATGGTATATATGTAAGATCTTATTTGTAAGATCGATATGCGATTGGGAAAAGGAATTGTAAGAAGGTATATGCGAGAATAAGAAGAGCTATACACGCAGACATCATTTGAAGGTGAAGCAAGGTTTTTGTGAAGGCGTATCAGAACTGGACCAGTACTGAATCTAGCATATGAAGATGCTATTTTGAGCATTACATCATTATTGGATTTAACCATCCAATTGTAGTCAGTGTGACTCCTATTTGTGATTGAGTACTGAGCTCTAGGCGCTTGGCCTTTCTGCATGTGCAGACCCTATTTATATACACATATTATCTGTAGTAGTATCATCTAATTGTGGGTAAGGTTTCCCACTGTGGTTTTTCCCCTTACAGGGTTTCCACGTACAAATATTGGTGTTATGTGTTGTGGATGTTATTGTCTTTCTGTTTCATGTAATAATCTTTACTGGTACTGCAATTAACTAATAAACTGTCTACTGACATAAAGTTTGGTTTACTGATATTAAGCATTAGGGTTGGTTAAGTTGTTTTTGGTTTGAATTTATTAGACAATTGATTCACACCCCCCCCCCCTTCTCAGTTGTCTCCAGGACCTAACACTGGCTTCATAGGTCTAAGTGTGTCTTATCCCAATGGCAAGTTGATCAGAGTTGACATGAAATCCCACCCTATACTCTAGGTTTAAGTTGATTGCTCGCATCAGTTTGGCGTCTTAGTGTGAGTTGGTGTTTAGAGTCAAGTGGTTCTATGAGTTATTCTTTTTGAGTAGCGTGTTGATTATTGATTGGTTTAATTATTAATAATTAATTGATTAAATGGATTTATGTATAGTTTAATAATGTTAAATTAAATTAATAGATTAATATAGTTGATAATAATAAATTAAATAATTAGTTGATATAATATTTAAATATTATTTTGTGATTATTATTATTATTAATATTAAGTAAAAGGCTAATAGCCGCTATTTTATTATGATAAGAAACGGGTTACAAAAGAGCCAGAATTATATTATTGGCAATGAGCAAAAATTGAAATAAGATGCAATTGGAAACAAAGAAATTACTAAGACATAACTAGCCTATATATCAAAACATTACATATCCTGTAAGAAGATAATAATTACAATAGGGAAAAAAAAAATTAATAGTTAAACCCAACTGCTATCATCATAAAATTTCTTTTGTTTCCTACAAAATTTGGGATGTATTAGGCCAAAATTCCCAAAATATATTTCACAAACAAGGCCATCATATGTTTAATGATGAGCTTTTTTTGCAGAGGTTGAACCTTCTTCATAAAATTCACCTGATCACCTTTTCCATGCACATGTTTGTGGTTGTGTAGTATGAGAAACAACCTAGAGATGATGCGAAACCAGATGGGAAAGAAGAAAGGATAAAGCAAACAATTTATCCTTTAGAATTTTAACTCTTGTAGAATCAATATCATGTCGAGATGTGTGTAGAGCATTGTAGAGCTTCCATGGATCATCATTGTGTGGGCCTATTATGAAATCATCAAATATTTCCATTGCATTTGAATGTTTCAAGTCCCACCTTGGAAAAGTACCTAGGATATAACCATTCCCTGAAGAAAAATCATATTTTTGGACACATTTAAGTAATTCCCCTTGTTTGAGAAACCCTGTGTGATTATTATTATTATTAATTTTTTGGTTTTATATTTAAATTAACGATTTAATATCACCTTGGTTTATTAAGGATTATTTAATGATATTGAGGATTACTTATTATTTAGTTAATTATTTGTGATATTTATTTATATCCTTTAATTATTTAACTGATAGGCTTTTATAATTATTTGTGCCCATGGTTTATTTATTGGTTGATTATATTTATATTATTTTATTTTATTGTCTTTTTACCCTCTAGGATATTTATTTAATTGTTTATTCTACCTACCCTATTTTACCATTGGTTGTGAACATTGTAAGTTAAATAAATATTATTTAATATTATTTGTACATTTTTATATGGGATGGTAGGTAGGAAATATATTATTTTGTAATATTTTGATTGGCCAACATTTCCTATAGTTTTTTTATGATATTCTATTTAAATGGCAGTCGGTGCATTTTGTCGGGTTATGATCTGAAGAGTTTTCTTCACTATGTTGATTTTTTTTATTTGAAGATTGAAGAGTTTTCTTCACTATGTTGATTTTTTTGATTTGAAGATTGGAGCTTGGGTTGGGGCTTGGATTCTTGCACTTCATGAGATTTTATTTTCCATCACTTTAATTTCTAGGTTGGAGGATCTTGCCTTTAAATTTTATTTTCAATTCTTGTTTACTCTGTGTCTGCAAAGAAAAGATTGTTTGATGGTAGTTTGGGAAATATAGTTAAATTTTATAGTTTTAATGTTTATGAAATTTCATGGATTTTATGTTATATAGTTTTGGCTATAGTTTTGGAAAAATATTATTTGCACATTTCTGTGCGTATTTGTGAATGGTCGGCTGAGGATTTTGGTTTTGTGATTGTTGGTTCCCTATGTGTGGTGAATTGTTTATATTGGAGATTTGGTTTTCTCAATTTTTATTGAGATCCCCTTTGCTTTGGATTATGGATTCAGATTGTTCCTTGGGTTCTCTAAGACTTACTCCAGTCGATCTTTGTCGGGAGAGCTATGTCTCAAAGGACTTCCAGGTAGGAAGTCTTTTATATTTATTTCATCTTGGTTCAATAGTTTTATTATCTATTTCAAATTGTGTTCCCTCTTGGAATGTTGTCGAGCCATGTAAGGCTTTCTAAGAATCGTTCTCTATGAGTTTTGAGTCGGGAGCCGTGAGGCTTTGGTTGATGATATCTTTCAATATAGTTAATGTTTTTCTATTATGTTTATTTCTTTACCTTCCTTATGTCTGGGCATTCCTTTTATGTCTAATTTTGAGACTTGGAATAATTTATGTGATTTTTAATCTGGATTCGCAAGTCTAGCTATTCCGTGCAATTTTTTGAGTCTGTTGTATGTGTGACAGGAGCTTGGTGAACTTCCTGTCGCAAATGCACCAAAAGATTTTATAAAAGTTCTACTCTATTTTTTCTTCAATTTTCTTATTAGTGATGTAATTTCTAGATTTGTTTCTATACCAGAGGCTTTTTTGTATACTTGAGATGTTCCAAGTCCATTTCAGTGATTTTCTATTGGTTAATTTGATTATTCAATTCATGTATGTGATTATCTTGTAGCCGGACTCCTTGGTTATATTCCTTTATGTTGGATTTATTGCTTGCCTAAGAGGTTGCCATGTTGCATATGGTGTCGATGAATTGATTTGACACCTTGGACATCCAAGTCTTGTAATATTATGAGCCCATGGTCATGTTGAGATATTTTATGTTATGGATTTATTTGTTGTAACCCTTAGGTCTAGGTGCATGCTAGGGGAGAGTGGGCTTCCAAGTGAGTGATCAGGATTGCAAGGGGGTAGACTGCCAGGTCATCCGAGGTCTAGATCGTTGGGAAATCTCATTGGGAGTTTGACATTGTAATCAAGTGATAAATTAATATAATAATTCTTGGGTTTGGGTAGCATAGTTCATTTTAATAAGATGAGAAATGGTCGGCGGCCCCTATGCCTTGCCCAGTGGTGTTGATCTGGGATAGGATTGGGAAGGCCTTGGCAACCCAAGTAAGCTAATATGCCTTTCCCCATTAAGGTTGAGATGGCTCCACATGTGCATCTAAAATGGTCAGGACATGTACCCAGGTTCCCATTTGTCGCATGTGTTGACACTCTTCTCCCTACATGTAGGTCCTAGTGCATTGAGCCTTGTTGATGTGTCACCTCTAGAGGTTTGTGTTGGAGTTTCTTATTGGATTTTATGAGTTTGCATTCCTGTTTCTTGTGTTTGTTTGTGTTTCTCTTCCATTGGTAGTTAGGAGTCAGCCTTGATCTAGAGTCATCTCCTAGCATGGGGGGTGGTTCCTTATGGTTCCACATGGTCGGGTGGTTAGATGCCTTCTTCCATTGGGATGTTCTTCATTGGATTCTCTTGCATGGATGTGGATTTTTTATCTCATCAGCTATGGATGGATGTTTGTAGCAGACTGATGTATATGATTGTATGGAATTTGTATATATTGGATTCATGATGTAATTTTAATGTAATGAGAGCTATGTTCCTTATTATAAAAAGGATATTGTATTCATGTAAATGGTAGATTGTATATTAGGAGAACTTAGTGATGTATCACTTGACATTGATTTATTAATGAAGTAATGGTTATGAAATTAAGGTTATGTATTTGGTATCATGTGATAAGCTATGTTGGAATTAGATTATGATGTTAGAAATGAATAGATGATTCTGGATTAGGAATATTAGGTATTGGTGTTTTAAAATGAACTTAAAGGGGATGGTTAATATTCATGTTGTAGGATGGTGAATGAGTATGTATGCATGGAAATAATAGATAATATTAGAATTAGTAGTGCATAGGAGCATGCTAGAAATGTGTTATCATGTTTATGATGTTGTACTATATTATTTATGGTTTATTTAGTAATGGCGTTGAGATACCCTAGGGAATGCTTAGATGTGTTGTGTTTATTTCCACTTTCGTAGCATTCTTGTATAAATATGTTCATGATGGCATAAGATATTATTTGGTTAATGAATGTTCATTGCCCATGAGTTTTTATTTGTGTTAGTTGCATTAGTATATGTTTTTAAATAAAAATTATCTCTATTTGCATGTTAGTGTATTTCTCTAGGGTATTTTCGCAGGCATTACAAAAAGAAAATTACAATAAATCCAAGTCAAGCATGTCCCCTTAGGTGGAATAGTAATAAAAATGCATGTAGTTCTCATTATTTCTTTTAAATGTAATGATAAAAAATTGAATAGTATTTAAGAAGTAATAATTAACAAAGTATCTTTTGCTGGATAGCATGTTTTTTTCCCTTTGGTTTAGGGGTATCTAGTTGTCTTTTGTTCTCTAGTGATTGGAACTACCATGTCTTTTATTTTTCTAGGAGCCATTCTAAAACCTAGCCCTAGTGGTTTGGGGATCATATTAATCACCTTGGGGTGGTTTTTTCTAAATCTAGATTTTTTATGTATACCCATGTTTTCTTGTTCCAGAGGAAGGTTAAGGGATCCATTTTAAAACCCTAGCTATTGTTGTTGAAGGAGTCTAGTTTTTGTTGTACCTATTTCTTGACTCCTATGCCTCTCTCTCTTCTATTTCAGTCTCAGCCCCTTTGGGTTTCCTTGGTTCGGTCGATTGAGGTGGCTCCTTCTTCTATTGAGGTGGAGATGGTTTGTTCCGGGGTTGGATTTTCTTCTATAGAGGTGAAGACGAGTGTTGTGTCTAGTTACAGAAGCTGTAGGTGGTTTTTGGCAAATCAACTATCAGGTTGTGGGAACCTTGGAAAACCATCGTTCAAGATTATGGAAGCTTGGAAAATCCCTATTGCTAGTTCTAGGAGCTCGATTACTGGTTGTGGGAACTTGTCAAAACCCATCAAGGTTGGGGGAGCTTGGTAAAACCCCATGTCTTTTGTTTCTACTGAGGATGGACTGGATGTTGAAAGTTTTCTTGGTCCCGATTTGGCCAGTTCTTGTTTTTGGTTAGGACCACACTTTTGTGGTGGTTTGGAGAAGTTATTTCAGGTGATGTGAGCTGGGGAAAACCCTTATTGCTCAGGTTGTGGGAGCCTTGTAAAACCCACTAATCAGGATATGGGTGCCTAGTTTCATCTTTTTTTTCTATTGGAGGTTAAGGGAGCCTTGTTAAAACCCTTGCAGTTCCTCTTTCAGCCTAGTTTCATTGTTACTTCTTTGTTGTTAAGTTGATTTGTGGTTGCTAGTTGTCTTTGTTGTATTTTTAGCAGCTACCTATTTTGGCTTCCAGATCCTGGTTAAATCCGAGGGTTTTGGGTCCCTTTAAAACCTATTGTATGGGGTTTTGGGTCCCCTCAAAACCTATTTATCCTAATAAAAAACAAATTACCTGTTGCAAATAGTCTCTACCCTAAGCCTAACTTGCCATCTCCCATCAATTTCTCATTATCATTGAATAAATTTAAAAGTGAGACATAAAATGCGTGTATCATGGCATTCTACCTACTGGAAATGAAAGATAGATAAAATTTGACTTTAGAGTTACTCATGTTAACATACATACTGAATATAATAGTTATAATAAAAGTCCTATGGGTGGAATTCTTAGAATAGATAGAGGAGTAATATTGAAGTGACCAAAAATCTATGAAGTCACATATATTTAAAAATACCTCCCCATTCTCATGAATATGGTTCCTACACTAATGGTTCAAATTATACCCTAACATTGATTCCAATATTTTCTTAGGGACATGATATGAACCTATTAATATATGCAACAATGCATTCATATAACCATGCTACAATACGTTCACAAAGGAGATTGGGTTCTTAGTGCAAACCATACTATCATTAGAAGGTAGTGACCCTTCTAATATGTCTAGAGGCTCCATAGTTCCACTCAAATCTTTTGTTAGAAGTTCCTAGCTATAGGTGCAAATCATTGACACCCAATCAAGCAATGGTCAAAGAAAATATATTTCTACACCTTTGACTTATACACTTCTTATTATATCATGCTTCTCAAGAGAGAGAATTTCTATCCTATACATCAAACTAATAGAAATACAACTGATAAGATTCATAACCATTAATGATTTTATTCCATTCAATTATTTAAAGCCTTTATAAATTTAAAAGACAAATAAATTCTTATTCTAATTTTTTTAACTAATTAATAAAATCATAACTTATAATTCTATATTGATATATTAACTATACCTTAAATTACAATCACTAATTATATAAATAAATAATACCAATATATCTAATGACAAATAAATAAATTTATTTGTAATCATATCTTTTCAGTATATCATTTTTATGAACCTTGTTAAAAATGTCATATTAGATTTGATGACTTGAAGATACACACATACAAAATAAGATCTTCGACAAATAAAATAATTGAATTTTTGTGCATACTTTTGATGTGATGCTCTCCATAATGTGTGCTGATTTCTACAAGATTCATGTGGCCTGCATCTACAATAAAAGCTATCACTGTATAATGTGACCCTCTTACACTGGGTACAAAAGTCTTTCGAAGATGACAGCATTCCTAACATTCAAGCAGTTTTATCTCTTTTACTACAATACCAAATGACAATTTAAAAAAACTCTCATATTCGAGGTAGTGCTTTTTGTCGTCTTATTCCAGCAGAAAATTGTACTGTAACCATCGAATTGTGTGAATGGGGATTTAAAAAGATGCTGTACTAGAAGGTTACATAAATTTATAAAATTGATATCTTAATTTTGTGTTTATTAATGTCTTAAAAATTTAGAATTTTATATATATGACTTTTAGTATTATATATTTGTAATGGTAAAATATTTATATTTTTTTTTATTTAGTAGTTATTTTGAGAGAGTATCTTTTATAGTAATAATATGATAAATAGTACAATTTGATAGAAGATGGGTTTATTCTCCTAATTTTCATATATCCATTTTCACATACTTCTACTTGATATTCATATCTTATTGATTATTGTAGGTACTCTCAGGCATTATATATTTATTGTTGCTTCTCTATTCATATAGACATTAGGATTTGAGATTGAGCTTATAAGAGGCTCTAAATTCCTATTGTCAAAATTTAAAATTACTCAACTCTCACCTGTTTCACTATCAGTTGAGCTAAGTAATCAAACCTTTATAGGGATTTTTACCATGTCTTAGTTTTTAAAAACATTCAATTGCAATCTCATATCATCTTCATAAATCAAAGAATCCATAATCAAAATTCAAATATCATGTATATATAAGAACTAAGCAGATCATGGACACCATCATAACTTTAGTTCTTTGTATAACTATAAAATCATCCTTTTCTAAGGGATGAACTACTAGATAGTCTTAAAAAGAATTATTAAATATTACTAAGCTTAAGATCATAGTAGATATTAGAAAACAATGTTTATAAGAATTCAAACATGTAGTTTGAACTAGATCATTTCCACAAGTGAATAGACATATTGATACAAGCTAATCATCTTGAATCAATAAGTTTTGATTTAGATAGTGAAATGGATATTACATAAAATATGAAGTAAAATTAGATAACGAGAACATGTTTTTTTAATATAAAGACAATGAAATAGGGGAAAAGATAGGTCAAAAGTGGACTTTTCCATTTTTCTTGCAGTATGGTAAACTAAAATTAGGTGAGTAATACAGAATGTTAACATTAAAAAAAATTAAAAATTGAAAATACAATAAATATGTTCATATTTGTCATATTAAGAACCTAGGTGTTTGGACAAAGTTGTGGAACCAGTTGAACCACAAGAGGCAAGCAATCAGATGCCCAACAAATTAAAGTGGCCGTGAACCTGTACTTTCATAGTGTTGGACAAACTGGATGATTTGCTTAGAAATGGGGGCCAAGCACACGAATCGATGCGTGCTGATTGAAATGCTGAGCTTAGGGTTGGCTGTAGCATTCACCTTAATCATTGCCATCGCAGTACCCATTGAGGAAACCTCACATTCTCCTCATACCCTGGGTTTCCATCGCCCTACCATGAATGGAACATTTTCTTTCGAGAAACACCACACGCTATTCGACCAAGGCGATGAAGATGTTTCTGAGAAGAGGGACGTTGAAGCCCTTCTCTCCTTCCGAAGTAGCATTACAGCCGACCCCATGGACTCACTTTCCAGTTGGACTTCTATCAATTCAGGAAAGATATGCTCGTGGAATGGTGTTTGGTGCAGAAAGAATACCCATAGAGTAGTGGCCATCATTCTTCCTCTATTGGAGTTGGAAGGTACAATTTCTCCCTCAATAGTAGCCCTCTCCTTACTGCGCACATTGAATCTCTCTGCTAATTATTTCACTGGAAGGATTCCACCTCAATTTGGGCAACTCAAAGCATTGAGAGTACTCGACCTCAATACAAATCAACTGATAGGTTCCATCCCTCCATCTCTTGCTAATTGCACGCACCTTCAATCGATCAGACTTTCACAAAATTACTTGACTGGGAGCATATCTCAAGAATTTGGTGGCTTGGGCAACTTACACCATCTCCGCTTGTCTTACAATGGACTGGTTGGAAGAATTCCGGATTCTCTGGGGAACTGTACATCACTCCTTGATTTGGAACTTGGACACAACAATCTCACAGGTTCGATTGCTTATGCTTTGGAGTTGATATAAGGTGTTGTATTGTTAATTTGAAGACAACTTGCTAACCAGTACCATCGCTTCTCATTGTAATCGCTCTAAGTAAACTATTTGTAATTTTTCTCATATTGTTTTGACAGCTGGCATTCCGTCTGAACTGGGGAGGTTGAAGAGATTGGTATCCCTTGACCTGCAGTCGAACAGGTTGGAGTCTCAAATACCAGCAGAAATAGGTAACTGCAGCGCTCTTGAATTGCTTGATGTTGAAAAGAACAATATCCGTGGACCATTGCCCTTGAGTATTGGGATGCTTCCTCTCTCCCACTTTTCTTTATTAGGAAACCAGTTTGAAGGCACACTGCCAGAAGCTGTCTTCAATATAACCAAATTGACCTCCTTAAATTTTGGCATGAACGAATTCAGTGGAACCATTCCCCAAGCCATTGGAAAGCTGACAGAATTGACCTCTTTAAATCTCGGTACAAATAGGTTAACAGGTCTGCTGCCTGAAAGCATAACAAATTTGAGCAAGCTTGAAGTTCTTTTCCTGGACACTAACAATCTGACTGGAGAAATTCCCAAGGGCGCCGGAGAGCTGCAATGTTTGCAAAAATTAATTCTACTTTCAAACAATTTGACAGGAGGCATTCCCGCTGAACTGGGGAGGTTGAAGAAGTTGCAGTATCTCTGGCTGCAGTATAACAGGTTGAAATCTCAAATCCCTGCAGAAATAGGAAATTGTAGTAATCTTAAGAGTTTTGATTTGGGACACAACAATATCCGTGCACCATTGCCCTTGAGTATTGGGATTCTTCCTCTCTCCAAATTTTCTTTATTAGGAAACCAATTTGAAGGCACACTACCAGAAGCCTTCTTCAATATGACCCAGTTGACCCACTTAAATATTGGTGGAAACAAGTACAATGGAACCATTCCCCAGGCCATTGGGAAGCTGAAAGAGTTGACCTTTTTAAATCTCGGTACAAATAGGTTAACTGGTCTGCTACCTGAAGGAATATCGAATTTGAGCAAGCTTGAATATCTTTTTCTTGACACTAACAATCTGACAGGAGAAATTCCCAAGGGCATAGGAAAACTGCAATCTTTGAAGACTTTGTTTTTATTTTCAAACAATTTAAGTGGACCAATACCGCGAAGTATTGCGCAACTCAGAAATCTTAGTCGGTTTGCCATCTACAAAAACAAAATTTCTGGGTCTATTCCAGACAGTATCGGCAGTTTGGTTTCACTTCAGGCGCTGGATGTATCTGATAATCAGCTCACAGGTCAAATTCCGGAATCAATATTCAACTGCAAGTATATGACCGATTTGGTATTGGCCGACAATTTTTTGACCGGAAGAATTCCAACAACATTGATCAACTTCACAGCCTTGAAAACCCTAAAACTGTCCAGCAACTCATTCTATGGGGATCTGCATCTAAATTTTCCTTTATCTACTGAAGTTATTTCAGCTCATTCTAATAATTTCTCTGGTACTCTGCCTGCTTCCTTGGTCAATTGTACGAAACTTAAGCTTGTGGATTTAAGCAGGAATCAATTCACAGGTAAGTTTCCCTCAGGTCTCCTTGCAAATTGTCAAGAGTTGAGAGTCTTAAGTCTGGGCTCCAATAATCTTGAAGGTAGAGTACCCCTGTGGATAACAAACCTCACTAGTTTGCAGGTGTTAGATTTATCCAATAATCAATTCAGCGGAAGAATTCCCTCTCTTCTGCATGGCCTCAAGGGATTTCAAATTTCAAAATCTTCTCAGCTGACAGGTAACACGCTTTATGAAGAAGTACCCTTAATAGTGAAAGGAATAGAGTATACAATCTCTTATGTGCTAGCAGCAAACATTATATTGGACCTGTCATGCAATAATCTATCTGGTGAAATACCCCAAAGTATTGGGAATCTGAGTAGCCTAAGGCTATTAAATTTGTCTGGAAATCATCTGGAGGGTGTGATACCGGCATCTCTGGGACAGATATTAAGCCTGGAACAGTTGGACTTCTCTCGGAATAGTTTGAGAGGGGAAATACCCGAGGAGCTGTCTAACTTGTCCTTCTTGGCCTATTTCAATGTTTCTTTCAACATTCTTTGTGGGCGTATACCTGGAGGAACGCAGTTTTCGGGTTTTGATGAGAGATCATATTGGGAGAACCCTCCGTGTTTATGTGACAATACTAATAGATTCCCTTTCAGGAAATGCATAAAAAATGTCACATTGGTTTCGCCTTCACAAAATGGCGAGAAGTCAGTATGGAGCAGAGTAGATGAGCACGTGTCTCTGATTGGTTTGGGGTTGGGGTTGGGGATTGGATTTGGAGGAACAATGTCACTGATTGTGTGGTGGAGAGAACTAGGGCGTTGCATGAGGTTCCTCAAAAGAAGAGGCTTTTATAGAGTTCCAGACTCCCAATGTTTTAGCTGGAGTTTGAATTACAGGCCTCGTTTTTCATTTCACCCATCCGCACCCGCATCCACTAGTTAGCTGTCCAGTCTACACTTCATTTTCAAAATGTTTTTTGATTTCATCTATTCAGCAGTCTGGTTGTCTGTTCTAAAGTAGGAATTTGTATTGGAGAAGCTTATAATAGGTTTTTGTTGTTAATGTGTAGTTTCAATATACATTTATTGGTTGTTGTTTGGGTGTTTGGCTAAATAATTGTAGAACAAAAAAACAGGATTCTATGGAAATATACATTGAAATGAAATGTTAGTGGTTACGTAAAAAAAAATTAATTCTATATTTCGTGAAAAATGTCATCTTCTCATAACAATAAAATTAATTTGGCTTTAGGGAAATGTCATCTTTTGTTCTGAGAGGAGGGACGTTAAATCTTCGTGCTTACTTTCGATGTGATGCTTTCCATAAATTTGTGCAGATATCTACAAGATGTCATTGACCTGCATCTACAATAAAAGTCATCACTGAAATTTTGTTTTCCGTTTATGATGTGACCTTCATACATTGGTTATCCACATTTCCTCTTTTTCTGTCCTTCACACAAGTCTTTCCAAGACAAAAGCATTCCTAAAGTTCTCAACCAGCCGGTATAAACATATAACTAGCACTTGCACCTTGGTGTGCAATGGGTATGCCGAATAGGTATGGAATGTCAAATTGAATTTTTTTTGGTCTATTATTTGCGTGCATTTTTGTAGTACATGAGGTCAATTATTTGCATACTTTTATGTAGTACATGAGGTCAATTGAAGAAATTTAGAATATAAGTTGTTTGTACAACAAAAGTATCAATTGGGAAGTGATAATTAAATCAAGAAGATAATCATGCTCCATTACGAATTTGGAGTCATGTTATGTTTGCAATAGGTAGAGAGGGAGAGAGAAATAGAGAGAAGATAATCATGCTCCATTACGAATTTGGAGTCATGTTATGTTTGCAATAGGTAGAGAGGGAGAGAGAAATAGAGAGGAAGAGAGAGAGAGAGAGAGAGAGAGGGGGGGGGGTAAGGAGATAGATTTAGGGGATATAGATAGGAGAATATGGACATTTTAAGATGGAGAAGGATATGTAGAGCAAGAGAGGGACAAGAGAGATAGATAGATAGAGATATAAGAGATAAACATAGAGAGAGGGAGAGATATAGTAATAGAGAGATAGGTAATGAGATAGAGATAGAGGGTGAGATGGAAGAGGAAATAGTGAGAGATAGAGCTAGAAAGGTTTTTAAAGATATGTCAATATAGAGGTCTAGGGTGAGGGAGAGGGAGAAAGGGAGACATGTCTAGAGATACAAGGGGAGATACCTTTAGAAAGAGGGAGAGGGAGAGAGGGAAACATGTCTAGAGATCAAGGGGAGATACCTCTAGGGAGAGTGAGAGGGAGAGAGGGAGACATATTTAGAGATACGGGGGGAGATAGAAGAATAAACATTGAGATAAAGAGCTAGAGAGGTAAAGAGATGATGATGATGATGATGTGTGTGTGTGTGTGTGTGTGTGTGTGTGTGTGTGTGTGTGTGTGTGTGTGTGAGAGAGAGAGAGAGAGAGAGAGTTCCGTTTGAGTGTCTTGTGTTGTGTTTTATGAATCTATTGTCATATTCACCGTATTAGAGAAAATTCAATTAGCAAAAAGTTTATAAATTTTGGTGTTCCTTTCAAAAATATTAAGATAAAATATTGTTGACTAAATCAAGCTTTGCACCTATTGAGATTAATTAGACAAACTATATTAGTTTATACCATAGAGATTAATTAGATAGACTATATTACCTTATATTGTTGATTATATTAGATGAATCACATTACTATTAATGAGATCTAAGATTTCATCCTCAAGACACCATACATATATATGTATGGTGTCCATCAACTTTATATAAATTGTAGAAAAAATATTCATTAGAACTCTTAGGTCTTTGGAGGAATCAAATAGATTGATATAATTAAGGTTGACAAAATTATTAAGATGGTTTGAAGAACATTATTCAATGGTTTTCTAAGCTTTGTAATTTCCTAGGCCCTTAATGTTTGAACGATACAAAATTAGATGTGATAGAAATTTTATTGGAACTAGATTTATATTTTTTTTCTTTTCATTCCCTTTTTTGAAAATGCATTATTATTTTGACATTTTGAAGTGTGGGAGGATACATAATTCCAACCATTAGATTCAAATAGTTGAAGTTTAAGCTTTTTTAAATGGAAGCACAAATTCTACAATATAAATATTGGAAGCTAATTCCATAGTCATTAGTAGACTCATTATGCCTTTGAGAATGTTTAGTTAAATTAGTTAGTTGTTTCTTAGCCCATATTGACACATAAGTGTTGTAAGTGGCGGTTAGATTGTCAAAATAATGGATAGAAATAGGAGCTAGGGATTAGAAGTATTCAATGGCATGGTCCTTAGGGTTCATATAAATATTTTAGGTAAGACTTTATCTTCATATGTAACATCTAGACATGCATTATTAAAAGATTATAGGTGAACATTTTGACGAACTTTTCCATAATATAGCTCAAATATAGCTACAATAAAGTCAATGGGCAAGGGTTGTGTAACAACCTCAAATGTAAAAGATGTGCAAAGTGAAGGATTAAACACACTATCTAGTTAGAGTTACAATTTTCTTCTTAAGTTGATCAAACTATTTGACTAGCGTATTGAGGGTTTAGAAGTGTGGGTAGTAGTAGTATAAGAAGCCTGGATAGAATGAATGGTGTATAAAAAGAGTGAGAGGTAAGAAAGAACACAATGGTAGTAGAAGAGAAAATCATTCTATAAATGTAGAGTTGTCATAGAATGACAAGGAGGAATGGTAGTGTTTATATGGGTATGAATAAACACTATCCAAGTTTAAACTAAAAACTTTAACTTATAGATATGTCATCAAAATTTAATATTGTACACATCCATAAAATGATTATTTCACTAGTTTTGTATGCTACACTGCAACTACAATTATTTATGATATCAGCACTACTAAGAAATATGTAGCTACATTGTGCATAAATGTATAGTAGAGTAGTTGCAAACACCTCTGAGGAAATTCCCCATCCTTTTGGGATAGAGTGGGAAGGTTGTAAAGTACAGCTTTAAACCTGCCAATTGCCAATTGCAAAGTCTCTAAAGCTTTTTCAATAAATCTATTTTGTTAATATCCTGTACTCAGGACGTTCCACGATACAATATTTCTTTGAGGCATTCTGCCAAACAGTTCACCTGCCTTGTCGATGATTCCACATCTTGCATATCCTACAATCCTGGCATTCGGTCAAACAATTTTTGGAGGCATTTTGTCAAGCAGTTCGTGTGCCTTGTCTATGCGTACACTTTCTGCATACACATCTAGCAGATCAATTGCAGCTACATCTGACTAAATCCCTCTATCATTTATCCTTGGATGTCCATGCCCTGTTCCAAACCTCTCATTTCTGCACAGGCTGGGAGGATGCTGGAAAAGTTTGCAGAGTTTAGATTTATTCCTTCCAATCGCATTTGGTTGTATGTTTCTATATCATTTTGGACAAACTCATTTTCTGCATCAAAGCATTCCACGAAACAACATTTCCTTGAGGCATCGCTCAAACAGTTCACATGCCTTGTCTATGCTTCCACATTTTGCACAGATGTCTACCTGAGCATTTCCAATTATAATATCTGATGATAATCCCCACTCTTCCAGAGTTCGATGGATTACCCATAACCGGTTTTGAAGCTCTCATTGTCGCTTCTTACAAAACAGTTTTAGGTTCAAAATGTGAAGCAACAGTATAATTTTAAGCCATCACAGGCATCCACTTGACGTCGTGCGGGAATAGACTAAATTCAAACTTAACGGCGACTACTGTTCGAACGGGAACAAACGTTGGCGCTGGCAATAGGAACGAATGCTGACGACAGGAATGGGGCCCACAGCTGCCACTTAAGCGGTCAAACCAGCTTCGAGTGTCTTCGTTTCAACCAATGAAAAATAGTGAAAATCCACGGTTCGGATGGGTTTCATGGTCTTGCAGCCTGTTTAGACACGTTTGAGCCGTTGATGGTAGAAGTAAGCTGATCTACTTCAGATAGGGAACGCCTTCGGCGTAAAAAGTCATATTGTAGCAGTTGAGATTTTTTGTGTCTGGGTAAGCATACGAATGGTGTTCCATGTTTCGTTGGAAATGTTGGATTTGGGTTCTTATCTATTCTATTCAAGTAGTTTTATCTCTCTTACTCAAAGAAATGGGACTCGGACTCGGCTCGGACTCGGCAAGGCCGACTCGAACTCAGACTCGGGACTCGGCGTCAGACTCGGCTCCAAACTCGGCTGGACTTGGGAAAGTGAAAAACTCAAGAAATTTAGAGATTTTTAAAGATTTAAAACTTGTTTCAGACACCCTTTATTGAATACACCTTAAAGACACAAAAACATCATTAAACTCGGCTCATTTGATTACATACACAAGTATACATCAATCACATAAGCATAAACGCAAATTGTAGCTGAAGAAAATAAGAAACATAGATATATAAATATTGTCAAATGTATACAATATTACAAAACTCATGGAATAAAAAATCCATGTCATCATATGATCATCATCAAATGTTTCATACAAATACCAAAGGTAAATAGTAAAACTAAATACAACTACAAGTGTACAAGCCTATCGCTGAGATGGTCGTGCACCCTCTCGCCCTGTCCCCCTGCGAAGGCGTTTAAAGTAGGTCCTGGATGATTCAGCAGCCATAGTTGCTCCCCGTGACACCATGCCATGCTCACCAACATCAAGAACGGCCATGTCATGCTCACCAACATCAGGAAGAGTTGTGTCACTCCGAGTCTCTGTATTTCCTGTCTCTGCTCGTGTTCTCTGCTCCTCCTCTTCAATGGCTACAGCCTCAGCCTCTATATCTACCTGGTCGATCCAATCAATGTCATCATCACTAAATACAGCTGTAGGAGTCCCAGGAGCTGTCTGATAATCATTGGCCCACTCTACTTCAAGATCAACCTCATCTAGAATGATAGGAGACATGTCAAATGTTGCATTCTTTCTCATTCTCAGGTGGAGGTTGTAGTGAACAAAGACGAGATCATTCATCTTCTCCACAAATAATCTATTGCGCCTCTTGGAGTGTATGTGCTCAAACATACTCCAATTGCGCTCACAACCTGATGCGCTGCATGGTTGGCTCAAGATACGAATGGCCAACTTCTGAACATTTGGTGTCTCTGGGCCAAAAAAGTTCCACCAATGATCTGAGTTTGAAATGAGAAAAATAAATAAAATCAGTCTCACTCATGAACTCATTTAACAAGTTACAATATAGTATTGAATAAAACTAAAATTAAGCCTAACAATTTATTTTTACCTAGCATCATAGTTGTCCTACGGTTTTTGGCAACAGGACGAGAGAAGGTCTCCCCTTGTGCATCTGAGAACATCTGTAGCTCTCGAAAAAGGTCTATCTGAGAAGTACCAGCAGGTCCCATCTTCTCCATGATTGCATATAGCCCATTAAGGACCTCCGCATCAGCCTTGAAAGAAGGGATAAAATGGAATGTCGGATTCAGATAATAGGCTGCCGCATGGATGGGCCTATGTAGCTGATGATGCCATCTCCTATCAATGATCTCCCAAATGGGACCATACTTGCTCTCATCTGCTCCATAGACGAATTTGATGGCCTCCTTCGCCCTATCCATGCCCTCATATATATAGCCCATTGCGGGCTTATCTCCATCCGCAACTCGCAACAAAACCACCAAGGGCTTAACAAACTGCAAAATTGAAAATATTGTGTAATTTAGAAAAATGAGCAAATAAAAGAATACATATAATAACTTATAAAACATGAAGCTAAATTGTAGAATTTATAAAAAAATTACCTTCACTATCTCATCACAAGGGACCCAAAAGCCTTGCTCATCAAAAATGTAGTCTGCCATCTCTATCCCTGCAGGGGTGGTAGCTTAGGATGAGGAAGACCACTCCTCACCAACAATCATACATCTCAAGGCAAGCTTAGACCTAAGCATGGACTGCAATGTGAGGAAGTTTGTGGCAAATCTTGTGATTCCTGGACGATGCAACTCCTTCTGCTCTGTGTATTGTCTCATAAGAGCCAACACCCATGAATGATTATATACAAATTTGCAGACATTTCTTGCCCTTTCTACACATCTCTTGACCCATGGGATTTTTCCAATATCCTCCAACATGAGGTCAATGCAATGAGCAGCACATGGAGTCCAAACTATAGATGGGTGTCTCTCCATCAATAGTCTACCTACAGCGACATAATTTGTTGCATTGTAAATTGTAATTAATGGAGGTACAAACTACAAGATAGTAATTAATTTGCAAACAAAATTAGTTTGTAATCAAATGTTTACCCACAGCAACATAATTTGCTGCATTGTCGGTCACCACCTGTACCACGTTCTCCTCACCCACATCTTCAATCACCTCCTCTATCTGCTCTCATAGGTAGGTGGCATTCTTGCAATGGGCAGAGGCATCAATGGACTTGATGAAAACGGTGCCCCCTGAAATAAAAAAATAAAGCTAGGTCAATGATCATTCAATAAACCATTAGATAAAAAATAAAAAATTAAAGACTATATGAAACTAAAATTAATCAATCATCTGCGGAAGAAACAAGAAAATTAAGGAGAGTTCTATTTCTCCTATCCGTCCAACCATCAGTCATGATGGTGCAACCTTTAGTGCTCCATATGTGGCGTTGTTCATCTAAATCCTTTTTCACATCATCCACCATTTGAGACAAAATGGGTCCCCTCAAATCACTCTCACTAGGGGCTTTGAACCCCACCCTGCATATGGTAATGGCATCAACCATTTGTTGCCAATAAAGAGACCTATTGCAAAGAAACTCAATGAGATAAGTTAAGTATAAAAATTAAAACAATCAAAGTTATCAAACATAAAAGTTAGTAAAACATTCACCTGGCTACAAAGAATGGAATACAGTTGTAGCTCCAAAACCTGCCAATTGCCATTTTAGCAGCATCATGGACCTCCTTGTTCCAACCCATGCCCTCAAGCGACGGTTGGGACCCAGGAGTAGTGCGAGGCACAAAGAAGGAATCCAACCTAGATTTACGAATCCTAGGTCCAATGGTAACATTCCCACTACGACTACTAGTGGTAGGAGCATGAGAAGTGGTGGTGGCACTGCCACTTATAGAAGCAGAAGCAGAAACGGAAGCACCAGCAGTAGAAAACTGAGTGGGACGATATGGAGGTAAGGAAGAAGGGCCTCCAACACAACCTAACTATGTCCCTCTTCCTAAAACTGTCTCTCTCCCAATGGCTGCTCGATCCTCCTTTTGTTTCCTTTTTCTTTCAATCTCCTCAACCATTACATAACAATCACGTATGGCCTTAGAGACTGCTTTTAGGCATGGTTCGGCATCATGTCCACGCACACCAGCAATATGGTATTTCAGCCTATATATACCTCCATGGAATATTGTTTTGCAAAACATACATTTTGTTTGCCCCTTTCCTTGCCCTAGAAAATCCTCATGATATTTCCAAGCAGGGTCCTTTCTCATGGGGGGTCTAGAAGCTAAAGTAGACATTTTAGGATAGTTCTGTGAAAGTTGAAGTTGAGGCAAATAATAAAGTGAAGTTTGTTGCAATAAAACATTACAAATACAAAATAAAATTAATGCATACATTCAAAAAAACTAAAGTAGGGTTTGTAAATTTATTTTTTTTAAATTGTAGGGTTTGTCAAACCCTACAATTTGAAAAAAAAAAAAATTACAAACCCTTCATAGTACAACTACATACTACATGCTACATACAAATTACAAACATACAAAAGATCTTGCATACAAGAAAATGTAAAACTTTCAAAATAAATGAATAGAAAATGGAATTTTTGCATATAAGAAACAAAATAATGTTAAAAAAAACAATCTTACCTCTTACAACAAGCTTGAAATGAGTTGCAAACTCTTCCTCTCCAACTCTTGATGCACCAAATCGAAACACAATGCAGTTCCAATGTGACAAATTGAAGAAAACTTGAGCTTCCTCCTTGCTGGTTTTTCTTCTATGCACCCTTGTTTTTCTTCCCAACTCACTTTACTCTTCCTTTTTTTGCAAGTGAATGAAATGAAAGTCACTTTTAGGGCTAGAAGACAATTAAGATAAAAAAACAGATTTAAAAAAACTTTGCAAACTAATTTTTTTTTGTGTTTTAAAGTATGCAAATGTCGGCCGAGTCCAGGGCTCAGGACTCGCCGAGTTTGGAGATTTTGGGCCAAAATCGCCAACTCGGCGAGTCTGGTGAGTTTACTCTCCAGACTCGACCGAGTCCGAGACCGGGCCAAAATCGCCAACTCGGCGAGTCTGGTGAGTTTACTCTCCAGACTCGGCCGAGTCCGAGTCCGAGCCCCTGGGACTCATTTGGCCTGACTCGGACCCGGACTCACCGAGTTTGGGCGATTTCGGGCTAGTCCTGTTTCTCTGCTCTTACTACACTACAAAATGACAATTGAAAAAATCTCATATTCGATGTACTCTTTTTTCTCTTTTTATTCGAGCAGGAAATTGTAACATAACCATCTAGGGGAAAGGACCTAATAGTTGAGCATGTACTAATTGTTGTGAGGGTTGTTGATACCTTTTATTCCAAAAATTGAACAAATAAAACCTATTGTTTGAAACAAAAAATATCAATTTTTGTTAGGAAATGTACCAACTGTTGTTAGGAAATGTACCAATAGTTGTTAAGAAATGTACTAATATTGTAAAAAGTAACCAATTAGGTGATGCCATATTAGCTGCACAACTATTGGGGTCTCTTTTGCATGCCTATTGGTCTCACTTTTGGGGGGGGGTTGTTTTGGACACCTTGGCAAAAAGCATGTTGATGTGGCATCATATTTGATGATGTGGCCCTGAAACCTTAGTTATAAGCAGGGGACTTGCCAAGTAAGCTGCTGTAAAAAAATCGGAGTGATTTAAAATTTCCAAGTAGGATTTTGAGAAGCGTGAAGTTAGGGTGCACAACTACTGGGTCCTTTCCCCTAATTGAGTGAATGAGGATTTAAAAAGATGATGTGCATAAATTTATAAAATTGATATCTTAATTTTGTTATTATTATTATATATCTTTAATGGTGAAATTTGTATATTTATGTTAAATTTTATTTATTTAATAGTTATTTTGAGAGTATCTTTTATAGTAATATTATGATAAATAGTACAATTTTGTAGAAGATAGGTTCATTCTCCTAGCCTTCATATATTTCTATTTATTATTCATACCTTGTTGATAATTATAGGTTCTTCTATACATTCCATATTGATTATTGCTCCTTTATTCAAAGAGATATTCTCTACATGAACTTCATTAATCCATAATGCTATACCATTCTCTAATCCAAACTTTACTATTTTTATTTCTTTGTACAACTATAAAACCATCTATTTCTAAGGGATGACCTAGGACAATGTATACCCTAGCAATTAGATAGTCTTCTAAAAGAATTATTAAATATTAATTAGCATAATATCACAGTAGATATTAGAAAACTAGGTTTAGAAGAATTCGAAGATGTAGATTTAATTAGATCACTTCCACAAGTGACAAGACATATTGATGCCCACAAAATCAACATGGATCTATAAATTTTGACTTAGATAGAGAAATGGATATTACATCAAATATCAAGTAAAACATATAGAAGGAGAATGTTTTTATAATTTAAGGACATTGAAATAGGGGAAATGATAAGTCAAAAGTAGCCACATTTTTTCTTGTAGTTAGGTAAACAAGAACTTAGATGAGTCATTCAAGATGTCCTCACTCAAATTTTAAAATGTGATAAGGATAAAATTATTGTACTCTAATTTTAGTTTATAAAATACTAAGACTTTAATAAATTGTTAACATTAAGAGCCCGTGAAACATTCAAAACACAAATAATTGATCATATTCTTAACACTAAAATAAAACATGACATTGTCATAATTGGGATCTTTTGGCAAAATGGTGACATCACTTGGGCCACAAGAGTCAAGCAATCACATGCTCTACAAATTGACAAAATGAAAATGTGGAGAGAGAGAGAGAGAGAGAATAGTTCTCAAATCATTTGTAAATCTTTATAAAACTTAGAAAATACACACATATAAATAGTGCAAGAGATAGAAATTGCCAACTAGAAAAATTTATTCAAATTGTTGCACAATGAGTGAGAATAGAAAATAAGACTAAGAAATCCTATACATAAAAATGAAATATCCCATAGATGAGAGATAAAATATCCTAATAATATCTCAACAATATATGTACATGAACATGCCCACTTAATCTTAGCTTAGTTGAGGGAAAGAGATTCTAGGGGTCCTAACAATTAGGCCTTATAGGGTACCCAAGTACCAAAAACTCTCGAAAAGTGGAGAAAGGAAGATAACCAAGTGGGAGAAAAATCCTCCCAAAAAGAGCTCATAGGTGAATTAACTTTCTCTTAGTAAAAGGATGTTAGAAACCTATTCTAAATATTGGTAAAAGACTAAGTTAATGATTTGACTATGAATGAGCTCCTAAATGTAATGCATATGAATCTCTATTGTCCTGGTATGTTGATGCTAGGATGGATTCCTGCATATCTGAATGGTGTTGTTCTTGTCACAAAATATGACTATGGACTACCTAAAAAATATACCTAACTCAATGAAACTACCCTAAAGCCAATTATCCCTAGTAGTTACATTGACATTTCCCTTGTGCTCTATCTCTATGGATGATAAAGCAATAGCATTTTTCTTCTTTCTAGATAAAATAATCGGATAAAATTCAAAGAAAGATTTTCTAAGTTTGCAAATTAAGGATGTATCCTAAACAAACCCTAGTGGCTACAACATCAAGATTTCCTCCCCAAGGTATTGATGAAGAAATACACTCTTCACATCTATTTAGTGCACTTTCTAACCATGTGTGACATAGATAGCAAGAGTGAGTTGGATACAATTGATTTTTACAATAAGTGCAAAAGTCTTTGTATAGTCAATGCCTACTACTTCTAAAAATCCTTTGGCTACTAGTCATGCATTTTACTTATCGATTAACCAATCTACAAAAAACTTAGTAGAATATATCTAATTACATCAAACAAATTTAATTCTCTTAGGAAGAGATGGTAATATGTCCTAAATGTGATTTTTGATTAAGGAATCATATTCCTCACACATAGCATTATCCCACTTAGCTATTCATTAATCCTTGTGAAATTTTTATGGATCAAAGGAAAAGGAAAAATAATCATGTGGCTCATTCTAATGACCTGATAGTGCTCAAAAATTAGTTAGATTTCCTACCCAATTTCTTGCACTGTCAAGTGTTCTTATAGCCCAAAAAAGGGTTAGAACTGGACAAGTAAAATTTAGAAATATCAAATTCTAAGATAAGACAAGAAGATGACGAGGATGAATCCCTATCATTATCCGCACTATTAGAAATAAAAAAGGAAAGATATCTTGGCCAAGAATCTCTATTGGAATAATTGAGTCCTCAAAATTATAATTGATATCTAATAAATCTACAAAATAAGGAAAAATTTCAAGTGTTGATTTGGAAGGGCTTTCCTAAAACTTAACACTTCTCTCAATGATAAAATCATATGTGGTTGGGTGGAGTGAGTGATAATATTTTCCACCATCTAGATAGCCTAGAAAGATGCAAGGTTTGGACTATGCTTTCATTGTCTTTTGTTTCTACGGTGGAATGCATATAATTGCTTAGATTCAACACTATAAAAGAACCAATTGATGATTTTATTCCTATGCAAGCCTCAAAGGGAGTGATCATTTTCACATATTTGTGAGGAATCCTATTCTTAATATAAGAAGTATAGTTTATTTCTTCATCCTAGTATTGTGCTTCAAGACCATTCCAATGTATCATATAATTATAAATCTTTTTATGAACTTATTTTTGCATTCTACAACACCATTTTGATGAGAAGTATAGGGAATTGTGTGTTGCAATTATATCCACTTGTATGTAAAAAAATACTCAAACTTGATGTTTACGTACGCACCCCCATTATCAGTTAAAAAAAAATTGATTATATTTCATAATTATTTTTCAACAAGTGCTTTGGAGAATAGAAATTCCAATGACTTAATATTTTCACTAAAGAAAGTAGGCCCATGTGATCATATATTTTCATTATTTTGCAGAATCCGGTATTTCCTCTAGTATATTCTCGTGTGATCATATATTGTGCTAAGGTTTTGGTATATTGTTTGGGATGATCTTTTCTATCTTCATTTCAGATGTTCGTGATTTGGTGCCCCGCAAGCTATCTTTCTTTGTGGCGGTTGCCGATTGGTTGTGTTCTTGAGCTTCCTAATGTTGATCGATGAAGATTTGATAAGTGGTGTTGGTGCAGCTATTGGTGATGATTCTAATGTTCTTGCTGGTGTTTCCTAGTCATTTCCTATTTGTTTTGGCGATTCGCATTGATTTTTGTCTAAGTTTTTTGGTGGTTTTCATCAATCAGTGATGATTTTCGTGTTAAGCAATATTTCTAATGGTGTAACTTGTTGTGGTTGATCTTGGCGTGATTTCCAATGGATGTGATCATTTGGGAATTTGAATTAGGTCCATGCTATGTAATGTAAATCATTATATTGGTCCGGTGGTTGATATTTATATTATGTAATGTAATTTAATAAGTTGAGAGTTGAGGGTTTAGCCGACCTTGATATCATGGCTGATGAATTGTATATGTAGGTGAGTTATTCACTTAGTTTTGGTGTAGATATTGTGTCTACATTATAAGAGAGAGGTGAATGTGTGAACAAGAAATTTATCATTCAGCGAAGTGTTGAAGTGAGATTGGTGTTGCAGAGCAGACAATTGTGCTTAACCAAAATTATCATCAGGCATTTGTAGATACTATCATTGCAGTTCATTTCTTTTGAATTATAGTCTAAATCATATTGTAAGTTAGTGAGAATTTCCTGAGGGTTGTAGCCTTCCAGGCAAATATCTTTTGAGAAGTGAGTTCTAGGTAGTGTGCTTGAATGCATGTGCATTCCCCATTGTAATATTTTCACATACTACTATAGAGTATAATCTTATTGTGGGTAGGTTCCCACCATGGTTTTTCTCTTAAATGGGTTTTCCAAGTCAAAAATATTGGTTTTGTGTGTTGTGTTGTTAATTTTCTTATCTGTTTAATTGTTGCATTTTATCAGTTTATGTTTTGGAGTTTAATTTTTGTATCCAGTGAAGACTAATTCACGCCCCCCATCTTAATCTTCCTTCTTGATTGTTGCTAACAATTGGTATCAGAGCTTGATCCTCTGGTAGAAGCTTAATCACTTGCTTTCTTTAGGTTAGTTGTATTTGGTTAGTCTTGCTTCGACTTTTTGTTGTCTTTTGGTTCGTCGCTACTATCTTTTTTTTTGTTAGGCAGGGATTCTGTTCTAGTGGACTTTATTTGAATATTTTTATGGTTTGTAAACTTTGTGGTTTCGAGTCCCTGTAAAACCCTTTTTTTCCTTTATCAAAAACTAAAATTATCATTTTATTTTATAATCATTACACTCCTTTTCATTTTATTTTTCTCTACTAATGAAAGTTGTTTATATATATTATATAACTATATAATTAATAGTTAATATATTCAGGGGGATCATCACATAGTGTGATGGTTAAGTGGTTATATTGTTAATAGTGCAACCAAAGTTCAAATCCCCCTTGCTCTCACATGATGCTCATGCCAGATCTGGGTTGTCAATATGGAGGTGATGCTTGTGTTGGTGTTGATAGTGGTGGAGATTATTATGTTGGTGGTGGTGGAGGAGGCAACTATGGTGCTAGTAGTGGAGGGGGAGACATTGGTGGAGAAGGGCGTGACTGAAGAGGAGAAAGAGGATGATTTTATAGAAGAGAAGGATGAGGAGGATATGATAGAGGAGGATTAAGACTTGCATTATTTTTAGGGACGTCCCCTATTTGTGGTCTCACCTAGAGCTAGGGCCAGGCTAAAAATCCTAGAACTTCATCAATAAAAAAAATAGTTTCTAACCTTCTTCTATAATTGAAGAAATTATACTAATATAAAATGTATTTTTTTTATTTTCATATCATTGTATTTAACAACTTCTATCTAAAATTATCCAGAGGGAAGTCAGAAAAGTCAATATTATGGGATTACGGCCCTTCTCTCAGGCCTCCTCATGCTCACCAACAAATTGTGGATAATACTTTGTTGATGGGGGAAGGTTCAGTTAAAGAAGTTAAGAATTTAAAAAAGACTATGGATACTTATGAACAAGGCACTGGGTAAAAAATTAGCTTGGCTAAAATCTCAATTTTTTTCTTTAACACCCTTGAGCAAAGGAAGAAAAAGATTGCCTTGATACTAGAGTGTAAAGTTGGAATTATGCCCGACTCTTATTTAGGTCTTCCCCTCTGCCATGGTCCGGCCCTAGACTCCTTCTGGGCAAACCTTATTGATAGATTCCAAAATAAGTTGGCTAGGTGGAAAAGTGCTTTGTTAAACCAAGCTAGTAAGCTCCAGCTTCTCAAAGCTTCTCTATAGAGCCTCCCAATTTATGCTATGAGATTATTTAAAATCCCTGCCAAAATTATTGATAAACTAGAAAGAATTGAAAAAAAAATTGTGGACAGGGACTAAATCTAAGAATAGATTACATCTTGTGGCTTGGAATCAGGTTTTCCTTCCCAAGTCCATGGGAGGACTGGACATTAGAAATCTGAGAGAGTTCAATAAAGCCCTGATGGCCAAGCAACTGTGGAGATGTCTTAAAGAGAATAATGAATGGATTGACATTTTCAAACATAAATACCACATTATGGATATCCAAAACACTCTGGAATCTTATGACCTTCCCAATGTTGTTTTTGATTTATGGAGCAACTTCTTTGGCTCCTCCAAAGTTATTTTACATGGTTGTAGATGGGTGTTGGGGAATGGTGTCAAAATTAGGTTTTGGGATGACTGGTGGACTGGTGATGGCCCCATATTGGATTCTTTTTGGGCTTCTCCTTTCAAATAATTATGTCTCAGAAAAATTGGCTCCTGGGTGGATGATTATATTAAAGATGGAGCCTGGTTAGATCTCAATTCTGTGGATAATGCTTTGATACCTATGCAACCTTGGTCAAATTGTATACACATCCCCCACTCTCATGTGGAGGATAAAGTGTTCTAGAATTTCTCCTCTTCTGGGAAATTCAAGGTTTTCGATGCTTATAAGTTCATCTCTAGAAACTCCCCCCCCCCCCTTCTGGGCTAGTATCTGGAATAAGTTCTTAATTCTAAAAATTGACATTTTTTTTGGTTGTTTATGCAGGGTAAGATCTCTACCATTGACAATCTTTGCAAAAGAGGTCTTCCTCTTACTAATAGATGATTCCTTTGCAAAGAAACGGGAGAAAATACTGGTCATATGTTGCTTCACTACTATTTTGTCAGGGATATCTGAAATTTCTTCCTTGATATCTGGAACACTAATTGGGTCTTCCCTGATTCTGTTCAAAGGTTTTGGTTTGAATGGAAGTTCCCCTTTGACAATCAGGCTTTGGGAGTTCTCTGTAATTTTTCTCTTCCTCATATTTCTTGGGATATTTGGAAAGAAAGAAACAATAGAGTCTTTAGATATTTGGAATCTTTTGTGCTTGTTGTGGCTACTAGAATTCGTAATTCTACCAAGGAGCATTTCCTGCACTCATGCCTCAGTAGAAAGAATGATGAACCCCTCCCTACTCTCTAGGAGGAATGGGATACTATCAAACGGTGGCAAATTGATTGGAATATTTCTATTCCAATGCACAAAATAAAGAAGGGCAGACAAAATGTTCTTTGGAATCCCCCCTATGGGATGGATCGAAATCAATGTGGATGGGGCGGCTAAAGGGAATCTTGGGTCGGCTGGGTGCAAGGGAGTGGCTAGGAATCATATGGGTTTGTTGGTTTCTATGGTGGTGCTCCCTCTGGGCACCCAATCCAACCACTTTGCTGAGGCCAACACTGCCCACATTGGGTTACACGTGGCTAAAAGAGAAGGTTTTAGAAAGGTCTGGTTGGAGTCTGACTTACTAAACACTGTCAATTGTCTGAATAGGCACATGAATCCTAGTTGGACGGTTACTAATCTGATCAACGATTGTCAAGATATAATAATGAGTTGGAAGAACTAAAAATTTCACACGTCTTTCAGGAAGGCAACAAAGCGGCGGATCTACTGGCCAATATGGTGATGGGCTACGTGGCAACTAAATGGTGGAGCAATAGGGATTCATTCCCAAAAAACTTGTGTGATCTAGCTTGTGATGTTTCCTCCCACTTGTGGTAATCAATGAATTTTAATCATGATTTGATTAAGTTATTTTCCCTATCTAAAGATCTAAAAACTTCCCTTATGCATGGGATTTTTGTCTAGTTATTGGGGAAACGGTTGATTTTTGTTTTCCCTATCAAAACATCTAGAAACTTCCCTTGTGTGTGGATTTGATTAAGTTGTTGGGGAAACGGTCTTGTAAATGATTATTTTAAAATATTATCTTAACCAAAATAAAACCTATCAAAAGATATCATTAACACTAAACCCATATTAGAAGTAATCATAATTTTATGCTTCCTCATCAAGTACCAGGTTCCTACTAGCAATTCGATTGTCGATCATTTTGATCTTTGTCTCTTCTTCAATCAGTACCCAGAGGACTGCTGAAAATTCATCTTCATCCAGTATGAGTTGTCAAGCAAGGTCAGTTAGATCGAAGATGATATCATCTTGCATATGCTCCACATCTTCTTGTATCACCGGAACCTTACCTTTGAGCACCATCTTCTATCTTATTTGAAAAACTAATCACTAGGATTCCTCCTCACAATTATCTCTTCTTATAGACATCGTTCGTTATTTTCGGCCTGCTCCACAATTTTTCCTAATATGGCAATAGTCTTTCTATATCTAGCAAAATCAGTTTGTTGTTTCCATGCAAGAGATCATAGCCCTTGGATAATATTCTCTTGTTCACTTTCTGGCCAATTTAGGTCTGGATAATTAACTTGCAGTTGCTTATCATAAGGCAAAACCATTCTAACAAAGGAGGCTTATGATAGCATGCATTACTTTCACCAGTTTCAAAAGGTGGTGCATTAAATTTCATCTACAAGGCTGGTAATATCAAGTGTTACGACACATGTTGCCACCTGTGTGTGCCTTCAACCATTTAATCAACCATTAATGAAGGTACTTGTGAATCTTCACTCGATTTGTTTCTTCTAAGTTGTGTGATGCACAGTTATGAGCTATCTTGAAAGCATGCGAAAGAATTTGAATTCTCTGACCTTTCCAATATAAACCTATAAAGGAGTATTAGCCATTAGGAGGAGAAAGGAATGGGGAATCGAGTGGATTTCTAGTTGTCGCCTAATTTCCTGATAGACAATGGCCCCTCCTTAGGAATCGCAGCATTAGATGAAATTGGAATTTGATAACTCCAAGGCATAGTTCTAATTTTCTAAGATTTTATCGATAAGGTATGACTGATAGGAAAAAACCATTTGTTGACTAAGAGCAGGTATTTTCTAAGAAATGAAAAGGGGGCTAACAATTGGCTCTAACTAGAGATAAGGACTTAGAGGACGCAGCAAGGAGCCCAAGGTTTTAAACAAAACTGGTGGCTTGTCCATGGGGCTAAAAAGTTGAGAAAAGAAGGAATATAGGGAGTTGTCTTGCAGAGGGCGAGGGAAAACTAGGCACACCAAAAATGAATAAGCCATAACACCACGTCAAAAAAATATTTATAGATATATACGAGGTAGGAGACCCCTTACCTTAGTATAATTTCAGATGAATCATGCAAATTCATTAACAAACGAACGATGGATTGTGGCCATATGATGTGACTAAAAGCAATTGCCCCCCAACAAAAGCTCCAAGGCCAAATCTTGGACTAAGGGAATGTGGAAAATTGATACGTATGTACTCATGCCAAAACAACTACTCTTCATCATAAAATTTTGAATCATAGCCTACCTCTTCACTTCTATGTTTATCCTTCGCAAAATATTTTGGCTCGACATGGACTCTGACTTTACAACATGAAACAGTAGTATCAGGAACCAACCCTTCTTCCTTTGGACTGCTGGATAAATTAATCTCTACAAATACAACTACTGATTGCAACTTCTAAAGATTATATTCTTCAAGCATGGGATCAAATTTAATAGCTGAAGATTCTTCTCCTTTTGTTGGTTAACAAATTTATCACCTAAATCTATATTCTCACACCCACAAAGCTAACAAATGTAACCACAATTGAACCAGTCTAAACAAACTATCTACTAACTGATTCTCTACTTATTTTACAAGGTGGCAACTACCTTCATATAATATTCAATGAATAAAGAATCAACCAAAATGCTTTTAACCCAAAAGAAAATAAGGAAATGGCTTTTAACCAGAAAACTTTGCAAAGGCATGCATAAAATACAAAACACTATTTTTTAGATTTTTCAAATTTTGAATCAACTAGATTGCCATAAAATATCATTCACAGATAATATTCTTACAGCATGAGAAAATTTAAACCATTCACCATCTCAAATACAAATTCATCCACTAATAATCATTCAAAAGAACATAAGGCATCCACACACCATAAATCAAAGATTGTGTGTATCTGAAAGCCGCCAACAGTTTTTCTATATTCAAAATAGTAAAACAAAAATATGCTTAAAGAATTGTGTGCTCTTAAGAGTAAAACAAATTTTTCGCAAAAGATCCCCTAAATCTACTAATCAACTTATTTATAACCACTCTCCTAAGTCTTTTCCATTTCAAGAAACGGTTTCTTTAAAGATAACAGTCTTGAAAGTGACCATTCTCAAAACAGAAAAAGATCCATTAAACAACAAAATCTAAATCACATCACAAACCGCAAGGCTAGAAAGTCACCGGACTCAGGCTCCAGCATTGGGTGTCAGGTGTTGTTCTGCAATCTGTTTGTCAATCCCGTCTGCTATTTCCTCTTCTTCAATTAGTGTTAGAAGGATATTTGTAAACTCTTCCTCGTTGAATACAGTAGCTTGGAAAAAGTTAGTCAAGTTCATGAGGATATCCTCGTGCAATTCCTCAACATCTAGCTGCACTACAGAGCCTTTCTTAGCTTTAAACACCATCTCGTTGAACTCAGTTATCTGGGTTTCTTCCTACTGCGATCTCATCCTGCAAGCGTTGTTCATGGTTTTCAGCTTGTTCTGCAATCATTCCTAATATAACGATGGCCTTCCTATATTCACTGAAATCAGTACATGCTTTCCATGAAAAAGACCATAGTTCTCGAACTATATCCTCCTTCTCTTTCTCTGGCCAATTCAAATCTGGGTTGTGAAATGGCAACTCACCATCATGAGGCAAAACCATTCTAATGTAGGCCAATCATGACAATCTTCTTCTTTTAGTCATCTCTAAGGGTGGTATATTAATGTTTTCTGCAAAAATGACAACATCAAATGTTGTAATGCATGTTACCACCTTTCTTGTGTCCTTACTTGTTCAATTGTCATTAATGATGATATTTTGTAAATCTTCCCATGATTTTTTTCCTAGAAGTTGTGCATGACGTGGTAGCTGATGGGGTTGAAAAAGCAATGGCGAGAGGCAATTATTCTTATCAACTTGACTGGATCATTTAATTTTGGCGGCATTCAATCTTGATCCATCTTTATCACCACCTGTGTTGTCACTTCAGCAATCTTACGACATGATTTTGAAGTCATATCATCAAGAGTATGGTCGCCTTGAAATGAGAGATGTCCTCAAAGATTTCAAAGAATCCCAACCCCAAAGGTGTCCAGGAATCAGGAGGTTAGATAAATATGCAACCCTCAAACTTATTCTAAATACAACCGCAAACCCAACATTATCATGGCATCAAACTCCTACAAGCCTTCCTCAAGCATATCAGGTGGTTGGGAATTTTTGAAAACATAGAACCTTGTGATAAAGGTTAAGAAACACAGAAAGGTTGCGACAAATGCAACAAGGAAGAAAATCAATGAAGAGTTTACGACTTACCAAAAATTCAAAAACTTATAGGTAACACCTTTCACATAAATAAAACCGTCACTAAAAGTATAATACATTTAACCCATACTTTCATCTGTGGTTACATCATTGTATTATTTGACCTTATCTTTATTAATTAATCCTTCAGTGTAAGGGGAAAGGATATGAACTAGAGCTATAATATTATTTTCATGAAAAGAGTTTCTAGAATGGGAAGGAGATATTTCCTCCTTTTGTAACTCTTTTTCTCCACCTTCTTGGTCAAAGAAAATAGAATAAGAATACTCGGGCTGCATCATATGAAAATCTAATTGATTGATTTGTCCCCGATTTTCTAGCCTCTTCTCAACTTTGTCCTTAAAAATAAAAGCTTCCATTTTTGGATCACAATGTAAAAATTCCTTTGCAACCTCATAAAAAGTGTTATCTTTTTCTTGACCCTTTTCTTCAATGTGAAAAGTGAAAAATTCAAATCCAAGAGGGACTAAAGCACAGATACAATAGAGTTCATACCTTTCTTTGCATCATCAAAGCTGCAAATGAATGCACCAATTCCAACTTTAGTGATGTGGTCATTTGCGTCTTCAACTCCACACCGTAGCTCATCATTTGAACCCTTCAGAAACCAATCAGGAATATAGACACTCTCATTCTCATCTGGTGATGCTTCTCTTTGAGGGAAAATAGATGATTGTTCAATCTTTCTTGTTTGCATGTATATCAAAAAAGATTGATCTTTTTACTTTCATATTGATACAGGTTTCGTGACACAAAATTTTGTTCATTCATGGTGGTAAGATTATGGAGATGATGAGAATATAAGGAAATGCAACACTCACTATCTTCAAGTTCCTCTTTGATCAGCTTCAACTTCATCACTATTTCCTACAACTAATGAATTTTTTGATTGAGGTCTTTGAGTAAGTAATATTTGTGATTCATACTCTTCAACAACAATATAGATTTGTGATCTTCAGAAGGATGTAAACCTTTCTTCTCATCTTCACAGATACTTTCCTTCAAGGCATTTAAAAATAAATGGAGTACCTCATTATCTTTAGCCAAAACTTCTTGAAAAGTTAGTGGTGGCCGCCTTCTAGGCTGGGGTTGATTTCTTTGTTTAATCTGGCCTAGAACCATTTTTTTGAGATCTTTCAATTGAGTAGGGTCACCAGCCTTCATTTCCAGGAAGGTGCCATTAAGTATATAAACAAGATAAGCACAGGTCTTTTCATCTTCCCCAGCAGAGTCGCCAAAAATCTATTGGCTAACAGATTTTGTTCCCTTCAAAAATATGACAATATGACTCCTAGCTCGAATAAGAGAACAAACTATTACCAATAGTTGGATAAGTTGCAACTACTTCTACAACTTTCCTCTGAATTTTAGAGGTACAACTCCCTCTTATGGTATAATTTTGGGTTTTCCAGGGTATGCTTTTAACCAGAAAGCGGGAAAGGTGAGACTTTTGACCAGAAAGCCTTAAAAGAAATAGAGAAAGAGAAAGAAACAACGTGCAAAAATAAATTTATAACTAATTATCTACAGCGTCACTGTCACTCTATATTCATTCAAAGATAAATATATAACAGTGAACAAAGGGGAAATAAATACTTTAATAACCCTAATCATAGAATCTTGAACAAAGAAGCACCCATGTAAGAAGAGTACTAATTTATCCATCATAGCACAAAGTCTAATCAAATCAGATAGATGGTTCAAAATTCCTTTACTTGATATTAAACCAATCGCATAGAGTAAAATCAAAAAAGCTTAGAAAACAACTCCAAGTATGTCCTTCCAAACCCCAACCCCCATTATCTATCTTTTTACCCTCTTTTATAACTTAAATCCCCTTAGTCATCTTCAAGAAACAATTTTTGTAATAGTAATGATCTTGCAAATGACCATTTTAAGACATTATCTTAACCAAAACAAAAGTTATCAGAAGATGTCATTAACACTAGACCCATATTATAAATAATTCTAATTTCATGCTTCCTCATCAGGTGTTGGGTTCTTGCCAGCAATTTGATTGTTGATCACTTCGGCCTTTGTCTCTTTTTTGATCAATACCTAGAGGACTACTGAAATTTTATCTTCATCGAGTATGAGTTCTCAAGTGAAGTCAGTTAGATCAAAGAGGATATCATCTTTCATGTGATCCAGATCTAGTTGTATCGCCAGAGCCTTACCTTTGAGCACCATCTTCTATGTGATGAATAAATGATGAACAGTTAGTACCAAACCGGTACTAAGAGGGGGGGTGAATCAGTACTTGACAAAATCACTTTTCCTTGAACCGGTTAGACTAAGAACACTGCACTTGACTAGCAAGCAATAGCACCGGTCTAAACCAGATTACTACCGGTTCAACACAGTAAGAATGTGAAAGACATAAACCAGTAACTCTTGGTTTTCCACACAATCTAATATCATATTTCCACTTCACCCATATGCATACACTAGTAACACATCAACAGAAATGTAAAGACTTATTGATTCAACATGCTTTATCGCTTGACAGAGAATAACAAAGCATCACACATAACACACATATTTTTTCACATGGAAACCCAACTGGGAAAAACCACGATGGGGATGAATACCCACAAGCTGTTCTTTGAACCCTTTTGAAGTTCGCTCTGTTAGGAGCCTAGTCTGGTTAGAGACTTTTACAATAGGTTTTGTTAGGAACCGGTCCTGCTAGGGATTACCCAGTTAAGGGATAGCTAAAATACCCAATTAAGGGTTAAACCCTATTAAAGGTTACCTTGTTAGAGGATTTCAAGAACTCAAAGATTTTGAGTCACCCTGTTAAAGGATTTATAGCAAGCCGGTTAAAGCTACCCTGTTAAGGGATTTTCCAACTATTGAAGTGGTTAGAGTTCAACAAGTATTAAAATGATCTGGTAATAGCACTTCAATACCAATGCAGATCTGCTTTAGTTCCTTCCTTCTGCAATCACACTCTGCAGGTATCTATTCTCTTATCTAGTCTGGCAAGAATCACGTATCTTTGCACTTAGATACACACAAAACATTTTCCAACAACCTCAACATGAAAAACAACATCGACCTTATAGGAAAAAAATAGGTCGGTAGCATAAACCCTAAACCCTAAACATTTAGGTTAAGCAATTCAGTTGGTTCAATCCTAACCGTTGAACATATTGTATTGATTACAATAGTCTTGAACAGATCTCAAGATGTTCTCCATCGTTCATTCTTCACTGCTTCTTGGAAGCTGATAACCCATCACAGGTTCTCCACCATTTATAGAGACTTTGCACATTCCTGAGGTAGATAAAATCAATCTCCTTCATGTAAGATCCTTCACGCGCACGAGGCTGATGTGGCAACACAATTTGTTCTTCATGACAATGCTAACTCATCACACAATGTCATCAGTTGAATCACACAGGCATAAAACACTTCAACCGGAAACCCTAAAGCTAAGACTACCAACTAATAGTCATACCATATGAAGCCTTGATACAAAACATTCCATATACCAGTTCACAACATCATACCGGTTCTTCTTGCATCACATATACCAGTTCTCTTGCAAGTTGCTTACTTCAATATACTAGTTTACTCTTCATCATATTGACATCAATGACAACATACAATATCATCATGTCATCATACTCTGCACATATGCCAAAAATCTCCCCCTTTGGCATTGATGGCAATATACGAAGATATCTCTCTGCTTCACATCTTCTCCCCCAATGTTGCAGATATCTTTTCCGCCACACATCTTCTCCCCCTTTGACAACAATGCCAAAGTGAAGGCAAATACATTTATGTTCTACTATGCTACTCCCCCTAAGGAGTAGCATCCTTCATCACACCAATCCTGAAGAAGATATATCAATGTAAGTCCTCACTGATGTGGAGCACACACCTTTAGTTCACCATTCTTTCCTTTGATTTTGCACACTCCATTTTTGAATTCCAAAGTGAGTCCATTATCATTCAGTTGAGCAACACTCAAAAGGTTGTGTCTGAGACCTTCTACCCAATACACATTGTCAGCACTGCTTCTTCCATTCAAAGAGATGGACCCTCTGCCTTTTACCATACATGGTGCATCATTACCAAAATGAACCACACCACCATCATACTCTTCTAGAGATAGAAACTTACTTCAGTCACCAGTCATATGGTGAGAACAGCCACTGTCAATAATCCACTCACTGGAATTATCAAAGTAGGAGACAAGAGCCTTCTTGTCTGACACATCTTCCTTGACCGCTACAAACACAATATCTTCATTTTCTTCATCTTCTGATTCCTCATCAGTGACACCTTCATCAACTGCTACAAAATAGTTTCTCCAGTTTCCTCCTTTGAACTTCTTGAACCTCTCCAGTTTGTCCTCATTACCAGCCCAGTCAGCATCTGTAGACACTTTTAGGTTGAAATCATTACTGTATGGATACCATAATCCATAGTCAATAGTTCCCTTCAGATATCTCAGAATCCGCTTGACTTCTACCAAGTGGGATTCTCTTGGGCTTTTCTGGAACCATGCAGTAATTCCCACTGCATGTGCAATGTCCGGTCTGCTATGTACTACATAGTGCAAGTTACCAATCATTGATCGATATTCTTTCTCATTTACCAGCACTGAGTCATCCTCCTTTGATAGTTTACAACCAGTCACCATCGATGTACCAACCGATTTGTTGTCTTCCATGCCAAAGGTCTTCAACACATCTTTGACATATTTGGACTGAGTGATAAAGATTCCATCCTTCATTTGTTGAATCTGTAGTTCAATGAAGAACTTAATCTCCCCTATAAGTGACAGCTCAAATTCTTTTTTCATCTCATCTGCAAAGTCATGACTCATCTTGTCATCTCCTCCAAAAAATTATGTCATCAACAAATACCTCACAGATTAGAATCTGATCTCCTTCTGACTTCAAGTAGATATTACTATCCTCACTTATTCTCTCAAATCCAATCTTGACAAGATGGGAGTGCAAGCATTCATACCATGCTCTAGGTTCCTTCTTTAGTCCATACAAGGCCTTATGTAGCCTACACACCATGTCATTGTCTTCTGATAGGGAAAACCCATCTAGTTGCTCTATATACACGTCCTCTTCTATTATTCCATTCAGGAATGTAGACTTTACATCTATTTGATATACTTTGAATCCCTTGAATGCTTCATATGCAAGAAGCATACGAACTCCTTCCAATCTGGCTACTGGAGCAAAGGTTTCTCCATAGTCTTCTCCTTCTTCTTGAGCATATCCTTTACACACCAGTCTGGCTTTGTTTCTAACCACTGATCCATCTTCATTCAACTTATTTCTGAAAACCCATTTGATGCCAATGACATTTTTATGCTCCGGTCTGGGTACCAAAGACCATGTACCATTCTTTTCTATCTGGTCAGGTTCATCTTCCATTGTCTTGATCCAGTCTTCATCTTTATGTGCCTCTCTAAATGTTTTAGGCTTAAATTCAGAGATCATGCAAGAGTTTTCTTTGACTTTTTTCTTGTAAGAATTCTTGCATCTGTGTCTCCTATGATCTACTTTGGATCATGATTCAGCTTTACATACCTAGGAATGATCTTAGTTGTTTCCTCTTGCTTTTCTTCTTCATCCTCATCTTCATCAGCATCTATCGGTGTAGGAGCATTGTTATTGGTGCTTGGCTGTTTTGCAACCAATTCCCAGAAGATTACTACTAGTTCATCTCCTACTTTCTCCTACTGTAGGAGCACTGTTACTGGTGCTTGGTTGTTTTGCTTGGCTTTCAACAATTCTTTGAGTCCTATTGTTGAAACATTTGAGAGCTTTGCTCTTTGTGGAATACCCTAGGAATATTCCCTCATCACATTTAGCATCAAACTTGCTCTGGTGTTCACTCCTCTTGATATAATATTTACTACCAAACACTCTAAAGTAGCTTACCACTGGTGTCTTACCAGTCCAATACTCATAAGGTGTTTTATCCTTACCCTTTTTTATGAGTACCCGGTTCATTGTGTAGACTACAGTGCTCACCGCTTCTCTCCAAAAGGTGTGAGCAACTTTCCCTTGGATCAACGTAGTTCTAGTTGCTTCAACCACAGTCTAGTTGTTCCTCTCTTCTAGGCCATTTTGTTGTGGAGTCCAGGGGGCAGATAGTTGCCTCTTGATGCCATTCTCTTCATAGTATTTGTTGAATTCACCGGAAGTGAATTCTCCTCCTTGATCAGTTCTTAAGCACTTAATCCTCTTACTGCTTTCTCTTTCAACCAGTGCTATGAAGGCTTGGAACTTTCCAAAAGCTTTAGATTTGTCCTTCAAGAATGTGACCCACATCATCCTTGAGCAATCATCAATGAGAATCATAAAATACCTATCTCCCTACACACTCCTAGTTTTCATAGGACCACACAAATTAGTATGCACAAGATCAAGTAAATTGTCTGCAGTGAAAGATTAACCTTTGAAGGTTGAGGAAGACATTTTCCCTAGTTGACACTCTTTGCATAAAGGATTTTAAGGTTTGCTCAGCATAGGTTCTGTTAGGATCATGATGCCATTCTACCTCGGGAATGTGTGAAGTCTCTGTAAACGATGGAGAATGCGTGATGGGTTATCAACCTTCAAGAAGTGGTGAAGAATGAATGATGGAGAACGTCTTGAGATCTATTCAAGACTGTTGTAATCAATGTAATATGTTCAACGGTTAGGATTAAATCGACTGGATTGCTTAACCTAAATGTTTAGGGTTTATGGTTTATGCTACTGACCTATCTGTTTCCTATAAGGTCAATGTTGTTTTTCATGTTGAGGTTGTTGGCAAATGTTGTGTCTGTGTCTAAGTGTAGAGATACATGATTCTTGAGGTAGATAGGATCAATCTCCTTCATGCAAGATCCTTCACGTGCACAAGGCTGATGTGGCAACACAATCTATTCTTCATGACAATGCTAACTCATCACACAATGTCATCGGTTGAATCACATAGGCATAGAACACTTCAACTGGAAACCCTAAAGCTAAGACTACCTACCGGTAGTCATACCATATGAAGCCTTGATACAAAACATTCCATATACCGATTCATAACATCATACCGGTTCTTCTTGCATCACATATACCGGTTCTCTTGCAAGTTGCTTACTTCAATATACCAGTTCACTCTTCAACATATTGACATCAATGACAACATACAATATCATCATGTCATCATACTTTGCACATATGCCAACACTATGTTATTTAGAACACTAATCAGTAGGATTCGTCCTCACAATTATCTCTTCTTGCAAATGTCATTCATGATTTTCAGCATGCTCCGCAATTTTTCCTAATAGGGTGATAGTCTTTCTATATCTATAAAAATCAGTTTTTTATTTCCATGCAAGAGATCGTAGTCCTTGGATAATATTCCCTTGTTCAATTTCCAGCCAATTTAGGTCTAAATTATCAACTGGAAGTTGATTATCATGAGGCAAAACCATTCTGACAAAGGAGGCTCATGATAGCATGCTTTACTTTGGCCAGTTTCAAATGGTGCTGCATTAAATTTCATCTACAAGGGTGGTAATATCAAGTGTTACGATACATGATGCCACCTTTACATGCCTTCATCCATTTAATCAACCATTAATAAGGGTACTTGTGAATATTCACTTGATTTATTTCTTGGGAGTTGTGTGATGCACGATTACGAGCTTTCTTGAAAGCATGTGAAAGAATTCAAATTCTCTGACCTTTTCGATATCAGCCCATAAAGGAATATTTTCCATCAAGAGGAGAAAGGAATGGGGAATGGTGTATACTTCTAGTTGTCTCCTGATCGCTCGATTGACAATGGCCCCTCCTTAGGAATTGCGACTTCGGATGAAATTGGAATTCGATAACTCCAAGGAATAGTTCTGATTTGTTGAGGTTTTACCGATAAGGTATGACCTAAAACTTCATGAAAAGGAATTGTAAAAACAACTCTCATAAAAATAATTATAAATAAAACTCAATCACCTAAATAAAGCTCACAAAAACATGCACCAAAAAAAACCTAATTCTGAAATAATAAAAAATAGCATTAAAATAATAATATTAAATTAATTTCAAAATTAAAATCCCTATAAAACAATTAAAAAATAATAATTAAATATTAAATCACTAATTTAAATCTCCTAAAAATAGTTAACTCCCACTTGAGAAGCAAGCAAAGAATAAATAATTACATCTGTGATGTATGAAAATGGAATCAAGTGGCTAAAACCTCATCCCACTCCCATGCACACATGGGAATATGAAAGATCCTAAGGAGATGATTCACTTTGACTTCTTCTTGGGTGAACTCACAATGTTGGTTCCTACTTTTTCGTACACCCTAATTTTTGTTGAAATCATACATTTTTAAGAAAATGTAATGACTTAAGCTTTAAGAGGTCCCATTTGAAGTAATTAGTTCAAGAGAGTTAGACCAAAGACTCTTAGATCAAAATTTCTTTGATAGAACCTCTCTACTTCTAAATCATACTTGTAATGGAGTCTCCTTTGCATCTATCAAATGCTAATAAAAAACCAATTTTACATTAGCTTTTGGGTGGTCAAATGAATTCATTTATAAGTTTTGTTTTTTAGTATTTAGCCCTTATTATAAGCTTTCCAAATAGTATAATTTTTAATATATTTAATTTAATTAATATATTTCTTACTTTATTTCTTATTGAAATCCTCTTTCCAACAAAAAATTAATTAATTAATTTTCGTTACATATACAACAAGTTATGTAATATCAAATGGACATATGTCAAAACTATAGCTAACTTGACTTCAAATCTTAATAAAATATGAAATATTGAAGATAATGTTACAAAACCAATTGAAAACACTAGATATGGATGTTTAAAAACCAAATTTTAAAGAATCACGTTCATATATATTATAGAAAAAAAATTATGCTATATAAAATGAGTATCACTCTTTAAAAATGTTGTTTTTTCAAAAAAACTAGTTCACAAAATGACACAAATCACTAGTTCACGTCATCTACAAATTCCTTATGGTTTAGAAGTAATAGGTGTTTGAACCTGAAGTTTTTTTTAAAATGAATATTGCAATGTCAAAGTTGGTAAAAAAGTGTAACCCACTATTGTGGGTTCACCCTCTTGCAAGAGAAAGTCAAGTAATATCTTTAGGGTTTCTATTCCTTTGCTGCTATGAAGAGGATATGTGTCAAATGTAATGTGATAATCGACTAGGCTAGGAGATGAACAAAATACGACCATAGACTGGAAATGCAAAAACTTACAGATCTGAAATTGAGAGACTGAGTACGAAACAGGAAAAGGAAATCAGAGGAGCTTTTGTCACTGAAATCTAATCCTGATTGTGCAGAACCAAGAGGCTACATCTTGGTCCCTGATTTTTTAGAATGTAGATAATCTTTTGGAATCCAAATCCAGAGGCACTAAGATGCAGATTTTCTAAAAATGTTGAAAAACTCAGAGGACCGGGGCACCATGCCTTGGTCCTGGACCAAGAGGCTACGCCCTGGTCCCAGAAAATTGAGGTCTGATTTGGGAACTGGGTCTACACAATTTATGTGTTTTGTCGGTTACAAAATTCGTGCGTTCGTTAGATCTTTGTACCTGCACCTGTAACTTAAAAAATGGTGTCTAGGTGGCTATTTATGGTTTTTCCTTAGTGAAACCCCTTGTTTTGGTGATTTCCACCTCCACAAATAGTCGATAATGTATTGAAAATGTGTGTGCAAGATCCTAAATGAACAAGAAAGTAAATCTAGAGTTCTACCCTACACTTGGAGAGTAAACCCTAAATGATTGTAAATGTAAGTCTAAACGCTTCAAATCACAAATGCAATAATGGATCTAAAGAATGAATGTAAATCTGAAAATAAACATTATGAAGCTTATACAAAGACTTGAAAATAACATGAAACCATACCAAACCCTAAGGGAGAGGCACAAGCCAATCAACAATCAGTGATCTCCTATTATTCTTCAATGTCTTCAAAGCTCCTAATTGATGTTGGAAATGATTGATTCATCAAAATTATAATTGATATCTAATAAATCTACAAAAGAAGGAAAAAATTCAAGTGTTGATTTGGAAGGGCTTTCCTAAAACTTAACACTTCTCTCAATGAAAAAATCATATGTGGTTAGATGGAGTGAGTGATAATATTTTCAACCATCTAGATAGCCTAGAAAGATGCAAGGTTTGGACTATGCTTTCATTGTCTTTTGTTTCTATGATGGAATGCATATAATTGCTTGATATTCAACACTATAAAAGAACCAATTGATGGTTGTGTTCCTATGCAAGCCTCAAAGTGAGTGATCCTTTTCAATTATTTGTGAGGAACCCTATTCTTAATATAAGAAGTATAGTTTATTTCTTCATCCTAGTATTGTGCTTCAAGACCATTCCAATGTATCATACAATTATACATCTTTTTATGAATTTATTTTTGCATTCTACAACACCATTTTGTTGGGAAGTATAGGGAATTGTGTGTTGCAATTTTATCCACTTGTATGTAAAAAAATACTCAAACTTGATGTTTACGTACTCACCCCCATTATCAGTTCAAAAAACTTGATGATATTTCATAATTATTTTTCAACAAGTGCCTTGGAGAATAGAAATTCCAATAACTTAATATTTTCACTAAATAAAGTAGGCCCATGTGAACCTAGTAAAGGAATCTATTAAAGTAAGAAAATATATTGTGTTAGTAAAATATGGATGGGGAAACACCCCAGATAGATTATTGTGAACTAACTCCAAAACTTGAGATGTTCGCCATGCTTTTCCTTTGTAATTTGTTTTAAGAATGCTTCCCAAGAGAACAACCCTCACAAAGACTAGTTTGAAATCTAACTCTTGACAACCCTATTTAACCATGTCCTAGTAACCTAGCTACTCAATGTAGCAAAAGATAAGGTGGCCAAACTACTCATCCCATAAATTTCTAACTTCATTTGAATGAGTAAGTAAGACAATGGGAGAAATATTAAGATAAAAATGTGAGTGTTGGAATTGTTGGGTATGGTTGTTCATTGTTATTTCTAGGATATGTTGTTGTCATTGATGTCAACATATTCCTATGATTTATTCCTTTAAGTTTGAGGAGATCTTCTTATCCAATTTTGAAGTTTGGTTTTGTTGATCACTATTTTGCAGAATCTGGTATTTCCTTCGGTATATTATAGTGTAATTATATATTGTGCTAAGGTTTTGGTATATTGTTTTGGATGATCTTGTGTATATTCATTTCAGATGGTTTGTGATTTGGTACCCTGCAAGTTATCTTTCTTTGTGGAAGTTGTTGATTGGTTGTGTTCTTAAGCTTCCTGATGTTGATCGATGAAGATTTGATAAGTGGTGTTGGTGCAGTTGTTGGTGATAATTCTAACATTCTTGTTGGTGTTTCCTAGTCAGTTCATATTTGTTTTGGCAATTCGCATTGATTTTTGTCTGAGTTTTTTGGTGGTTTTCATTAGTCGATGATGAATTTTGTGTTAAGAGGTATTTCTAATGGGGTAACTTATTGTGGTTGATCTTGGCGTGATTTCCAGTGGATGTGATCATTTGGGAATTTGAATTAGGTCCATGCTATATAATGTAAATAATTATATTGGTCTGGTGGTTGATCTTTGTATCATGTAATATAATTTTGTGAGTTGAGATTTGAGGGTTTAGCCAACCTTGATATCATGGTTGATGAATTGTATATATAGGTGAGTTATTCACTTAGTTTTGGTGTAGATATTGTGTCTACATTATCAAAGAGAGGTGAATGTGTGAACAAGAGATTTATCATTCAACGAAGTGTTGAAGTGAGATTGGTGTTGCGGAGCAGACAATTGTGCTTAACCAGAATTGTCATCAGGCATTTGTAGATACTATCATTGCAGTTCATTTCTTTCGAATTGTAGTCTGAATCATATTGTAAGTTATTGAGAATTTCTTGAGGGTTGTAGCCTTCTGGGCAAATATGTTTAGAGCAGTCAGCTCTAGGTAGTGTGCTTGATTGCATGTGCATTCCCCATTGTAATATTTTCACATACTACTGTAGAGTATAATCTTACTATGGGTAGGTTCCCACCATGGTTTTTCTGTTAACCAAGTTTTCCAAGTCAAAAATCTTGGTGTTGTGTGTTGCACTGTTAATTTTCTTATCTATTTAATTGTTGGAGTTTATCAGTTTATGTTTTGGAGTTTAATTTTTTGTATCCGGTGAAGACTGATTCACACCCCCCCCCCTCTTAATCTTCCTTCTTGATTGCTGCTAACATTTGGTATCAGAGCTAGATCCTCTGGTAGAATCTTTATCGCTTGCTTTCTTTAGGTTAGTTGTGTTTGGTTAGTCTTGCTTCGGCTTTTTGTTGTCTTTTGGTTCATCACTTCTATCTTTTTGTCCGTTAGGAAGCATTTTTGTTCTAGTGGACTTTATTTGAATATTTTTATGGTTTGTAAACTTTGTGGTTTCGAGTCCCTGTAAAACCCATTTTTTCCTTTATCAAAAACTAAAATTATCATTTTATTTTGTAATCATTACACTCCTTTTCATTTTATTTTTCTCTACTAGTGAAAGTTGTTTATGTATATTAGATAACTATATAATTAATAGTAAATATATTCAAGGGGTTCATCACATAGTGTGATGGTTAAGTGGTTACATTATTAATGGTGCAACCAATGTTCAAATCCCCATTGGTCTCACATGATGCTCATGCTAGATCTAGGTTGTCAATATGGAGGTGATGCTTGTGTTGGTATTAATAGTGGTGGATAATATGTTAGTGGTGGTGGTGGAGGAGGCAACTATGGTGCTAGTAGTGGAGGAGGAGACATTGGTGGAGAAGGGTGTGACTGAAGAGGAGGAAGAGGATGATTTTATAGAAGAGAAGGATGAGGAGGATGTGATAGAGGAAGACGAGGACATGCATTATTATCAGAGATGAGGTCCCCTATTTGTGGTCTCACCTAGAGCTATAGCTAGGCTAAAAATCCTAGAACTTCGTCAATAAAAAAAATAGTTAATATATTCTAACCTTCTTCTATAATTGAAGAAATTATACTAATCATAAAATGTATCTTTTTTTATTTTCATATCATTGTATTTAACAACTTCTATCTAAAATTATCCAGAGGGAAGTCATAAAAAGTAATATTATAGGATTACGTTCCTCCTCTCAGGCCTCCTCATGCTCTCACCAACAATTTGTGGATGATACTTTGTTGATGGGGAAAGGTTTGGTTAAAGAAGCTAAGAATTTAAAAAAGACTATGGATACTTATCAACAAGGCACTGGACAAAAAATTAGCCTAGCTAAAAGCTCAGTTTTTTTCTTTAACACCCCTAAGCACAAGAAAAAGAATATTGCCTTGATTTTAGGGCGTAAAGTTCAAATTTTGCCTGACTCTTATTTAGGTCTTCCCCTCTGCCATGGTTCGGCCATAGACTCCTTCTGGGCGAACCTTATTGATACATTCCAAAATAATTTGGCAGGGTGGAAAGGTGATTTGTTAAGCCAAGATGGTAACCTCCAACTGCTCAAAGATTTTCTACAGAGCCTCCCAATTTATGCTACGATTTTATTCAAAATCCCCACCATAATTGTTGATAAACTGGAAAGAATTCAAAAAATAAAATTATGGATAGGGACTAAATCTAAGAATAGATTACATCTTGTGGCTTGGAATCAAGTTTGCCTTCCCAAGCCCATGGGAGGTTTGGACATTAGAAATCTGAGAGATTTCAATAAAGCCCTCATGGCCAAGCAACTATGGAGATGTCTTAAAGAGAATAATGAATGGATTGATATTTTTAAACATAAATACCACATTATTTATATCCAAAACACTCTGGAATCTTATGACCTTCCCAACACTGTTTCCGATTTATGGAGCAACTTCTTTGGCTCCTCCAAAGTTATTTTGCATGGTTGTAGATTGGTGGTGGGGAATGGTGCCAAAATTAGGTTTTGGGATGATTGGTGGACTAGTGATGGCCCCCTATTAGATTATGTTTGGGATTCTCCTTTCAAATAATTATGTCTCAGAAAAATTGGCTCCTGGGTGGTTGATTATATTAGAGATGGAGCCTGGTTAGATCTCAATTTGGTGGATAATGCTTTGATACCTATGCAACCTTGGTTGAATTGTATACACATCCCCTGCTCTCATGTGGAGGATTAAGTGTTCTAGAATTTCTCCTCTTCTGGTAAATTCAAGGTTGTTGATGCTTACAAGTTCATCTCCAGAAACTTCCCCCCCCCTTCTGGGCTGGTATCTAGAATAAGCTCTTAATTCGAAAAATTAACATTTTTTCTGGTTGTTTATGCAGGGTAAGATCTCCACCATTGACAATCTTTGCAAAAGAGGTCTTCCTCTCACTAATAGATGCTTCATTTGCAAAGAAACGGAGGAAATGTTGGTCATCTATTGCTTCACTGCTCTTTTGTCAGGGATATCTGGAATTTATTCCTTGATATCTGGAACACTAATTGGGTCTTCCCTGATTCTTCAAAGGTTGTGGTTTGAATGGAAGTGCCCCTTTGACAATCAGGCTTTGGGAGTTCTCTGGAATTTGTCTCTTCCTCATATTGCTTGGGGTATTTAGAAAGAAAGAAACGATAGAGTCTTTAGAGAATTGGAATCTTTTGCGCTTGTTGTGGCTACTAGAATTGGTAATTCGACCAAGAATAATTGTATGCACTCTTGCCCCAGTAGAAAGAATAACCATCCCCTCCCTACTCTTCAGGAGGAATGGGATATTATTAAACGGTGGCAAATTGATTAGAATATTTCCATTTCAGTGCACAAAACAAAGCAGTGCAGACAAAATTTTCTTTGGAATCCCCTTATGTGATGGATCAAAATCAATGTGGATGGGGCATCTAAAGGGAATCTTGGGTCGGCCGGGTGCGAGGGAGTGGCTACGAATCATATGGGTCTACTAGTTTCGGTGGTGGCACTCCCTCTAGGCACCCAGTCCAACCACTTTGCGAAGGCCAGCGCTGCCCACATTGGGTTACACATGGCTAAAAGAGAAGGTTCTAGAAAGGTCTAGTTGGAGTCTGACTCACTAAACATTGTCAATCATCTGAATGGGCGCACGGATCCTAGCTGGATGATTGCTAATCTAATCAAGGATTGTTGGGATATAATAAATGAGTTGGAAGAATTCAAATTTTTGCACGTCTTTCAGGAAGGCAACAAAGCAGTGGATCTACTGGCCAATATGGCAATGGGCTACATGGCGGCTAAACGGTGGAGTAGTAGGGATTCATTCCCAAAAAACTTGTGTGATCTGGCTTGTGATGATTCCACCCACTTGTGGTAATCAATGAATATTAATCATGATTTGATTGAGTTGTTGGGGAAACGGCTGATTTTTCTTTTCCCTATCTGAAGATCTAGAAACTTTCCTTGTGCCTGGATTTTTGGTCTAATTGTGTGGCCCATTTCTTGCTATCTTTGTACCTACACCTGCAACTTAAAAAATGGTGTCTAGGTGGCTATTTATGGTTTTACCTTAGTGAAAACCTTTGTTTTGGTGATTTCCACCTCCACAAATAGTTGATAATGTATTGAAAATGTGTGTGCAAGATCCTAAATGAATAAGAAATTAAATCTAGAGTTCTACCCTACGCTTGGAGAGTAAACCCTAAATGATTGTAAATATAAGCGTAAACATTTCATATCACAAATGCAATAATGGATCTAAAGCATGAATGTAAATCTAAAAATGAACATTATGAAGCTCATACAAAGACTTGAAAATAACATGAAACCATACCAAACCCTAAGGGAGAGGCACAAGCCAATCAACACTCGGTGATCTCCTATTATTCTTCAATGTCTTCAAAGCTCCTAATTGATGTTGGAAATGATTGATAGAGACTTGATAGATGCTTTGTTTGCTTATGTAGACTTCACATAGCCTATACTTTCACTTCACAAGAGGCTCCTTCAATTGCTAGCAAATGGACCCCTCAAATGAGGAAAGGAAAGGCTATATGTATGAAACCTTAACTTTTTTTTGGGTTATATGACAACCTAGAAATGATATAATTTCACAATCTCCTGGATTCAAACATTAGAATACTGCCAAATCATGCTCCCAAAATTTAGGGAGAACATTTCAGGACCAAGAGGCTGCCTCTTGGTCCGACCAACTTTTCTCAAATTTTTGGGGAAGCAAGATAATATGATTCTAAAGTGAATTCCAAAAGGATGTGGGGATTCAAGGTGTCTAGATATGCGAAATCGGGCCTTGAAGGTCGAAATAGGACTTAATTAGGGTTTTTGATGAATTCGTTAATTGGAGAAATAAAATAAAAAGGGAACACTTAGGGTTAAGGGCCCAATTTTATGATGTGTAGAGTTATGAAAGGAGACTTTAGATTTAATTAAATCAATTAATTAAATGCTTGAATGGAATCTGAAATGCAAGATGCAAACATACTAAGGCGGGTACTAACCTAAGTGTGAAATTGTACCACCCAATTAAGGGTGTACAGTTTACGACACTGCATTTAGCCCCCACTTTAGTGGTCAAATGACACTACGTCCATATGCAAGCTAAAGTATAGAAAAGTAAACATTTCACACAAAAGGATATAGCGATAAAGTGTTGGACAAATGCCCCAGTGGTATCTGCAGTACACTATTAGGAACTGCAACCTACAAAACCACTCATTAGATAAAATCACAAAATCACCTAAATGATTATTAGGGAAGTGATGAAATTCACAGGTAGCTATATGCCCCCTATTTCGGCTTGCTAATTAGTGAGTTGAAATAGGGTGTCATGTTTACCACAACGAATTGCAAAGAGAGATGATGACAAATGCTCACAAGGCTCGATATGAGATCGAAGCAAATCATGGAATATCTAATAAGAAAGAGAACTGAATCACAATTCCAATGGTGCAGAAATCGGAGCTCTCTAGCTCAAGATATCGATGATTGAGTAGAAATGCAAAAATTAGGGTTTTGAAAAGTGCATACCTCATAAATAGTGAAAATGACACTTTCATTTGTCATTTTCTCATTTTTTGTCTTTTATGCAGCGGAGGAGCCCATAGTGCACTCATGATGCCTCGAAGATGATCTGAGATGCCCACTTGGATAGATCCTATAGCAATCTCTAATCGCATATCGTCTGCTCGATGAAGTGAGTCCATTGAACCACCTATGTACTTTTCATTGACCTCTTGTTGACTTAGGGTTGACTTTTCAATGGATGGGAAAGTTTCATCAGACATGAGCCCCCAACAGGGAACCATGGTCCCATTTGGGTGCCATGGTCCGAGTTGGGTGTCCTGGTCCATCTAGGGTGCCATGGTCCAACAGGGCCACCCTAGTCCTCCCAAAGCGCCTCGATGCCTCTATGGTGCCTTGGTCTCTGAGCAGGGTGACCAAGGGTTGTCAAAGGATCGGGGTTTTATTGTTGAGTTGATAGATTGGATTTGCAAACATAGTACTGATTGGTGATTGTTGATTTTGCATAAATTACCATACATGCAAGAGCACACCACCGAACACACATATCAGATTCTGTAAAGCTAGATTCCCTGATTGTCTCGAGAGGATAGAGATCTACTACATACAATAGGATTGTGGTACATATGTAATATGCTATCCATGAAGTACCACTCAGCGATGCTTATGGCAATTATGGAGAGATGGGATGCAGACACCTATACATTCTTCCTACCCATGGGAGAGATGATAATCACTCTTGAGGATGTGTACCACATACTGAGACTTCCCATTAGAGGATGGACAATGAGGTATCAAATAGGTCAGTCACCCTCATTATTCTGGAGAGAGAAAATGTACTGCATTGGACAAGCTATACCTACTGAGATGAGGGGTCGGATTATGATTCATTGGTTACTACACCCTACCAATGTCATTCCACTCGTGAGGAGACTCGTGATAGCCACTATAGGGCTAGCCATATGCCTTGATGAATGAGGTAGTAATGCATGGGGGTCTCACTTATGTTATTTGAGCAATGGAGGAGCAGCAGATAGTGTTCTTGTAGGGACGAAGCATTTTATTTTCATCTCTACCATGATCTAGGAGAGTATGTCTATGGCGAGGGGAGTAGTTTGATGGTATGCACCTTTCTGCAGGTTTGGATGTTTGAACACATCACATGTACTAGGCTAGCAAGAGTACCACTAAATGTGGGTGTTGATGTACCTAGATCATATGCTTACCCAGTTACCAGACTATGGCAAAATGGTGATCTATTGTATTGGATAGTTGTCATAGATAGATTAAGAGCGGATGATATTTGTTAGAGGTTGTACCATCATATGGCCACTTGGCCAAATCAACATAGACAATTTTGGCTCATGCAGAGGAATCACCTCCTAGAGGGACGTCACAGTTACATCATAGTCCCATTCTACTTCAATTGTGTTAGGCAGTAGTTTGGGATGGAACACGGCATTCCTTTAGAGGGTTTTAGTAGCCACCAGCCATAGATAATGTTGATGTAGCAGAGGCCACATTTTGTATCTAATGGTCTATTTTATATATGATGTACCTCGAACTCTTTATGACATATATATATATGGGTCTCAAATGTATTCTTTTAATTTGCAAAAACAATGTACACAAGGTAGACAACTTTAAATATAAATATCATAAAACACCACACCATGGTCTGCAAGAACTTACAAAGATAAATGAGCATCTACAAAGTAGTCAGCTATGAATCAAGTATCATAAATACCCCAGATTCATATCATAAATACCCCATCCTCAAACTTGTGGTAGTACCAAAAAAAAATTAAAAAACATACAAATATGGATGAATATGTACAAGGTAGACAACTTTGAATATAAGTATGATGAAACATCGCATCATGGTCAACAAGAATGAAGTTGAAATTTCAATTCAATGGTAAAACTTAGAGACCGAGAACTTATAAATATGTACAAGGTGCACCACTACGAGCAAGAATCACTGAACTACATCACAGTCGGGTGAAATTTCTCACCACGCATCACACTCAGGGATGAAATTTCAATCCTGTGGTGAGACTGGAGACTAAGGACTTACAAAGGTAGATGAATCTAGACTAATCTTAGGAAATAGTCAAAAAAAAAACAGTACGTCACAGTTAGCAAGCAGGAGGATAAAATTTCCATCCCATGACTAAGGGCTTACAATGATGAATCTGTACAAGATGGAGGGCTACAAACAGAAGAGTCCTGAACCACAACGTCACAGTTAGTAAGGGCGATGATGATATTCCAATCTCGTGCTGATATTACAAAGAGGATGAATCATTCGGACAGTGGTGAGATAAACGTGTCAACTTGCTACCTAACAAGAAGGAGAAGTTTTTGGGCTTCCATTGCATCTCTATCGACTATTCTAAAACTATACAGCTAGCCCTGTGCTTGAAAGTGACGAAAGCTAATTTTCTTGCCTCTTATTTCTCATAATTTTCTTGGCAGATTTATTTAGTTGTTTAGTAATTGATGGATTATTTATAGTTATAATTTATGTAATTTATTAAATTTTATAAATATAAAAAATTATATTATTCTTTAATTGTATCAGTATTATCTAGAAGAAATAAAAGGGTATATTTATGCTAATTTATCAATAATATTAGTAGTCTATTTATACTAACAAAATTTTGTGGAAATAAATTATTTCACTAATTTATTCTTATTTTTAAAATGTATAATAATTTTCTTTATATTGGTGATATTCTAAAAGTTATATTTTTATGCTTTTTAGAATTAAGTGAAAATAAAATAAATATCAATATCTATATAAGTTTTTTTTTAATAAGCTACAGCCAAAGCAATATCTTTTAGCTTTTCCCTTGAGCTAACCACTACGTTGTGGGGTCATCCCCTTAATATCTATATAAGTTGTTACAAATAGACAACTAGATAAATAAATAGATTAAGATTATTTTTATTTTTATGTAATTTTTAATTACTAATATAAAATTCACCATTATTATTGTCCTATTTTATTCAGTTTTGGTCTTACTTTGAAAGTAGTAATAGATATTATAATATTTTATCTATTATTTTCATTTGTTTGTTAGTAAAAGTGGACTTTTGAAAGGGCTCGAAGCCTTATAGAGAAATGGGTCAAACACTAAGAGATCTAATATGAAATAGATAAACAATGTGGCAATAAGATGTAAATTTGATAAGATAAAACATAAATAAAAATACCTCTAAAATAGTATGAAATATAGTCTACACTCTCTAATCTCAATCGAAAAAATGTATCCCTAAAAATTTTAGAAGGGGAACACTAAATATAATTTAGAGGTAATTTCTTCCTCTTCACTAGTCTAAGAGACCACAACACACTTGATAGTAGTGTTAAGATCTAAAAGAGGATGAACAATAACCTCATCCCTTAAATAATTAGCTAAACTAGAGAACTTCCTAGAAGACAAATAAGGATAATGCTTGTCTACATTGGAACCACATGCTTAAATAAGGGTCAAAATTAAGAAAACCACATAAATAAGTAATCGTAGAAGTTGGCACTTTTAATAATAGCTTGATCGCTTATGTCAAGGTCATTTCACACTAGGGTAACCTTGTTAGGAAGAGAATTGGAGTCACTGTAGATTTAGAGATGATATGGGAGAACATCCTTCCACCTAGAAGGCAAGTCCATCTCATTTCCTGTTATAGGTCAAAATAACAATAACAAGATAAATCTTTTTAGTCTAAATGCTAGACCCAAGAATATCTCCCAACATGAAGAATGATGTTTAGCAAAAGGGCCTTATGAAGGTTAATGTCCCCCAAGATATAAGAAAATATATAGCTAGGTCAACCAATGAAAAATACACTAAATTGTTACCAACAACCATATAGCATGAATCCCTTCCAAAGGGGGTGATGATTCCCCTAATGCTAATGTTAAGTCTATGAAGAAGTTTGTCATCCATGAGTTGGTTTCTTGTTCTTCCCCTAGTCCTCATACAAGGCTTTGTAGTAGGGACAAGGGCATAACTCCCATTGACAACATTGTCCATAAGGTGCACAGTATAAATCAAGATTTGATCCAAAAAAATTAAATTTTCATGAAATATTTGTAAGGTCTTTGGGGTTTTGACCCCCTATTTTTGGTGCTTTTATTTTGCTTATGTCCAATGGTTGGTTAGCGTCTGTTTTCTATGACTGGATGGTTTTGATGTAAAGGGTTTTAGGTCCCTTGAAAACCTATTTTCCTTAATCAAAAACCATGTACCATGAATTTAACTACAACTAAAAAGATAGTGTGTGTATATATATATATATATATATATATATATATATATATATATATATATATATATATATATATATTATCATAAATAATGAAATAACTAATTCTCATTATCGTTTGTTCGACTTCTCCCCTATAATGAATATTTTGAATAAAACCTCCAAAATATGTGAGACATCAATCATCAATGCATTCAATCAAGAGTCACTCTTTTGGTGCTCACTCCAGTTAGGACCATACATGGCCATCTCTCCTCTTATCTTCAACTTCCAAAACTTGAGGACCTATTAATTACATTCTCATAACTAATTGAAATAACTAGTGTTCATTATTCTTCATCTACCTAAGTGGGGAAAATATCAAAGGGCTCTGAAATATGTTTCAAACTTCCTTTCTAATAGTTTTTTTAAGGTAGTAAACACATTTTTAAATATGTTTTCCTATAATATATTTAAATAAAATGAGATGTAAGCTACTACATCTCATTTTCTTGTCACAATCACAACATCACATGCTTCTTTCCTACTGCCATTGAAAGCTACTATATTATATAAATTTATTTAAGATAAAATGAGATGTAAAAAATATTTTTTATTCACTTAATAGTTGCAAGGAAATAAACTAAAGAGAAACATAAGTATCTTAAGCCAATCTATCAATATGTTAAGTGATATTTGTTGTAAGTATTCTATTTTGTATGTGAGAAATTGATAGGTGCCTAAAAAGGAGATTTGTTAGCACACTCTATGGAAATTTATAACTTTAAATTAATGATCTATTTTGTTATAATTTTGCACATAGTTTTATTTTTTATTTTTTAATAATTTTAAATATTTATTAATTTTTTATTTATGTTTAGAGTTATTTGAGCACCATCATAAGACCTGTGTTGTGACTTGGTGTTGAAATAAATATTAATTCCTTAACTAAAATTCAATGGTTACTTGTGTGAGATTTTTCCAAGATCAAGAACTCAATGAAAAGTACAATAGAGAGACAAAATAGATGATAGGAATAAACTGTATTCTATCAAGATGAAAATATTGATCAACTGGATCATCAAAAGTTGTTGTTACATACAATGAATATGAGCCTTCTTATATAGGCAAGTCTATATGGATATGTGAGCACACATACATGACATGTCGCTCAATGAGAAACAAGGGTAAGTAGGAAATAGGTCTGGTAGGTAGGAGAATGTTCAATAAAATATTCCACGTGAGGTGGATCACCCACCGAAGGTGGAATTATCATCCCACAATAAGTGGATATGATAAAGTAATAACAAGATCACACCATAAAAGGTGTAAATCTCCTACAACACACTATCCCAATGTGGCACAAACACCCAAGAGTCTCATACCCAAACTACTATGATATGCATGTACCTAAGTAAACTTAAGTAAGGTGTAATTATATCCATAATGAATAAATAATTACACCAACCCCTTAAGTGCAACTTATTGGAATGCACTTAAGTCTACAATACAACTAAGCAATATAAGATGGGTCCTGGCTACTAGGCCATGTTAGGTACCCATGTACAAATGCAAATTCACACAAACCAATGCAATCTCTCATAAAGCAGGGAAAGAGAGAAAAACCCAATGGGAAAAAAGCCCTCCGCCAAAAAGAGAGATGAAAACTATATACAAAGAAATATCAAAGAAGTATGAGAAGGACAAAACCCCATGTAAGGAAAAAGTCCCCCCCATATGAGATTCAAACCACATACCAACAATCTCCCCCTTAATGTTACCTGAGGGGATTCAAACCTACTACCCCACTTTAATACCAGTTGATGAGTACACAGGTAGTGAATTGGTTTAGCAAAAAAAATTCACTTTTTCAACTTATTATCATAAACATATAACTTAATCTCAAAGAATATTGATTGCACTTTGACATTCACATAACATCTAAATATCATGTAAGAAAAACAGAACACAAAATATACATGAAAACCCTAACAGGAAAAAACCATAGCAAATTAATGCTTTTAAATAAATTTTTCTTTTACAAAGTTTGTAGGCTCAACCTAGTAGAGGCACCACCCTCTCGTTCTATTCATGAGCACCAATTCACTAGAGGCACCAACTCCTCATTCTCTTAGAGGTACCAACCCCTCATTCATTTACAGGCACCGACCCCTTATTAGGGGCACCAACCTCTCATTCAAATTGTCTTCATAAGAACTATAACTTTCCTCTTCTAACATTCATAATATTCCTTTCAAATATTATATAACTTGATCATAAATCTACCATGATAATGATCGCAGACTCCTTATATAAATTTGTTATAAAATCTCCTTTATCCTTCTCATCAAACCTACAAGATTATCTTCTCATAAATTCTTGGTATCAAATTTGCACTATATCAAGGAACACATCCTTCATTCACTTTTTATTCTCAATCAAACTAAAACTCTCTTAATACAATACCAAGAGAGGTAACTTTAATCTAGAGACACAATCATTGCAATGATCATTTCCTTTCATAAAAAAAGCATATAACGCTTCTTTTGTAGTTCAACTATCTCTTCAAGATCTCTCTTTTGTTCACACTCTCACTCAGCCTCCAAAGTAAATTTGCTCTTTCTTATATAATTTTGAAATATCTCTTTTATCTAAAAGACATGCCTCTTTACCAAGACAGGTGATTCTATTTTATGAAACGCCTTTAAAGATTATCTTTTTATCTTCCTTATATTTGCCTTTCAATCTCCTCCTAATTCAAAGTCAGTCTTTATTTCTTGACCATATATATTTCTTATTGATGTGTCTTCCTCTTCTTATCTCACGCACTTACACCACCACTTACAAACTTTATTTATACTTTCATGTTCCTCTCCAAGGAATGTGATCCCTTTTTAATAGTCATACCTTTTGATAAAACGTGATCCTTTGTTCTCCTTAATCATTGACTTTCTATTTTAATGTTAATAATTAACATAAACAATGTAATTGATGCCTTTAGTATATGCAAATCACTGCATATTATCTCTAATTGCTTATATCGTATTAAATTGTTGAGCATATTTCCTTTATGAATCGATGCTACTATGAAGTCGTCATTCTACACTTTTGTGAATAGATTTGTTATCTCATGCCATGAAGTTGTTGTCTTTAATATTTATTTATATTTCTTTTAATCGATGCTCATCAATACATTACCTTGGCAGATTTAATAAACAAGTTTGTTTCTCTTCAAATTAACATTTGCATACCAATACAAAATGTTGTATACCAATGTACATATATTTTGCCTCCTAGCATCACTCATTCTCTTCTAATCGTATGTACACCTTTGTCTTTTGTCTTGGGCACAAAACATGAAACAAGTGGATCTTTATATCTATGTCATATGTATTATTTTTCAATTCTTCTAAATCAAACATTTGAATGATTAATGGCCTTTAGTCATCATGCTTTTTCAACCAATTCTTCTTTGACATCAAAGACTAAATTTATATTAACCTCATTCTTACATCAATGATCATAACCTTGTTAATTTTCTTTGACATCGATAATAACCTCCTTCACATCAATAACAACATTTCCAACAATTTATTTCTTTGTCATTAATGGCAACATAATCTTTCTCATCTCTCTAACTCTTCCCTCTTTCTATATCCCTCCCCCTTTAACACCAATAGCAAAGGGATGTTAATCAACCTGTTGTCAATGAACAGATCATGAGAAGCATCTAATTGTATACTCACATTTAATGTAATAGGAGTATGCTTCTCTAACTATCAGATATTTTTTAAGGCTTGCCCTTGCTCAAATACTATGGCCTTTCTTGGGTGACTTGCTTCTTTCAAAATAATTTAGATCATCTCCTTGAGTTTCACAAGCCAAGAATTTTGTTTAGCTATTCTACCACTTTCTTATGTGCATTAAACTCTCCTCTTATCTTTGGCTACTAGAGTAAGATCATCCTTTTGATCTCTTTGTGAGAGAATTCTCAACTCCTTCTCTTCCTCTAGTTTTATAATCACTACAGTTGAATAATTATCTTTTTCATATTTCTTCTATCCTCTTGCATGGGAGCTTATTATTCTCTTATTTGCTTTAAAATTTGGGCTTTTTGACATTATCTTCACTAATTTAGAATATTTCTAGCTACCCAAATGGTAACTTTGTTGGGATAATGTACAAATATGTGTTTATATTGCATGAGTGTTGTGTTGTCATTGTTGTCAACATATGACTTTGTGTGTTCCGGTGTTGCACTCGGATTAAGTGAGTTGGTTTGGCCAGTGTGTTACCGTTGAGATGTTGCGGATTAATGGGTTTTGAGATAAGTATATCTAGTTGATTCAAGTAAATTTTCAGTGGTATGCATGATGATTTGATCGAGTTATGTGATCTGATATTGCGGTTGGGTTTTCAATTGTTTGGTGTTGATCAGTGTTCCTGTATTTTGCTCCGCATTGCTTCATGTTTCAATATCTTGGTTTGCAGATTTGGAAAAGTGTCTGAGATGTTCTGGTGTGTCCTTAATTTAGATGGTTTGTGATTTGGATGTCTACAAGTGAATTTTTCAGTTTGATAGTTAGTTCAATTATTGTTCTTGAAGTTCGGTATAATGATGATGGAGATTCTAGTAAGTGGTGATGTTGCGGTTGTTTCTATGGTAATTCATGATGCTTGTGGATGTTTCTAGATCATTTCCTATTTGTGTTGGTGGATTGTATTGACCATCATGCTTGTTGTTGATGATTTTCCTTGATTCGGTGATGTTCTTCATGTTCTTGTCTGACATGATGCTTGTAGCATGTTGCAGATGTTTGAGGCATAATTCTTGGAGGTGTTTCATGTTCGAGGTGTTGAGCGTCCATACTATGTCTTAACCGATATTGTTTTGGTTTGCATGTAATATTGTAGTGTGTATGGTTATATCTTTGTAATTTGTGATGTGTGTTGAGCCGACCTTGAAAGATACGTTGATGATATGTATAAATAAATGTAATAATCATGTGAGAGAGTGTTTATGGTGCGAATAGTTTTTTGATCTTTCGAAAGAAGTGAGAAGAAGTGTGAAGAAGTGCGAAAGAGAAGATTATGTGTTTTGTGCTTAACTGGAACTCTAACCACGCATGAGGAGATGTTATTCTATCAGTTCATGATCTTCCATATGTAATTTGAATCTTTTGTAAGACGGTGAGTCTTCCCTAGTGTTCTAGCCCTTGTTGTTATTGTTTTGAGCAGTGAGCTCTAGGTAGTGTGCCTGAATGCATGTGCATTCCCCATTGTAATATTTCATATACTTTTCAAAGGGTATCATCATATTGTGGGTAGGTTCCCACCATGGTTTTTCCCTTTATTGGGTTTTCCACGTCAAAAATATTGGTGCTATGTGTGTTATTGATGTGGTGTTGATTTATGTGTTTACTGTTAATTATCAAATCTAAAATTGTGTTTGAGTTAAGAAGAGATTTTGTGAAAACCGATTCACCCCCTCTCATTTTTTTGCCTTGTTGCCAATAATTGGTTTAGAGTAGGTTCCTCCAAATAATATTGATCGCTTGAGGTGATTTGGATGGAGATTTATAAGAAGGATAGTTTGATATTTGATGGAACAAACTACACTCTTTGGAAAATCTGGATGGAGTGTCACTTGAGATGCCTTGGTGAAGATTACTAGAAGATTACTAAAAATGTGCATCACATTCCTCCGAATGATCCTATGACTCCGATTAGATTAAGGAAATTGAATACGATATTAGAGCTAAGGAAGCATTGTTGAGTTCCCTGATTGATTCTGAAATGACAAATGTGATGGATTTGCAGAATGTTCATGAGATCTAGAAGAAGTTGGAAACTTTGTATGACGGTGGCAATCATGTGAAGATTACCAAGTTGCAGGGAAAGTATGATTTGTTGAAGATGGGAAAAGATGATAACATTACTTCTTTTATGTATAATTTGAATGAGCTTGTGTGCAATATGGGTAAGTGCACAAAGATGGTGGTCAAAAAGGGCGGTATAAGTGGACACTTTTTTTCAGAAATCAGGTGAACCTAAACTTGGAGGAAACATTTGAAAGTCATCCACTCAAGATATGAAGATAATAAAACAATAAATATTGTAGTACTCTAAATATAGTTTTCAAACTACTAAACTTTTTCAAAATTGGATAAGATTAAGGGGGTCAAATCCTTCGCGCACGAAAAACAGCCCCTAATTTTTTCTAGAAAAACATAACATAGTGTCTGACGTGCGCATCAAAAAATTCATAGTTAGATTTAGTATTTTGACAAATCCTTTGGCAAAAATATAGTTAAGAGTGAGCATTAGAAGTTTTGTATTTTTTTGTAATTTTTTGTTGAGTATTTTTTTTATGATTTTTCCAATCGAGCATATCCTAAAAATTAGGTACATATTCATGCATGAAACATAACTTGCACTAAAAAAATTGAAAATACAAAAAAAAAAAAGATTTAAATTGTAAAGAATTAAGTGCACTACAATAATATATAAAGTTTTTTAAATTTGGATAAGTAGATAAAAAAAAAATTAAAAAATGGTACACGTATGTCTGTGAGAACTATGGAGACATTGGTAAAAGAAATTCAATAACAATATGTTATTGTTGTTCAAATTTTAAAAAAAATATATTGTTAGAAAGCTCAAAAGATGGGTGAAAATATGGTGGTAATTTTAGATATACTCACTTGATGAAGTGTAAACTTGATGATGACAAAGTCGAGAAAACCAAGTTGATAAAATAAACACATCAAAAAGGAGGGAAATGAAGGGAAATCAAACTTCCAACCCATAGCTTTCTCATCCAGGCCTATTTCCAAGCCTAAACAGTAAAAAACGTACATGGGGTACCTATGGTATAAGAAGCGTGTACGCGTTGTCTTTACTATAAACAGCGCGTACGTGGTAATAAAGTTAAAACAATGTGTACACGCTACTTTTGTTTAAAATTTGGGTGTGTATAATATGATATTGTATATATAATATGTGTATATAAATATAATATATAATATATATGTATATAATAATATATAATATATAATATATTAAGTATATATTCACACATATTTGTGTATGTATGTGTATTGTCTCCCTCTCTCCCCCTCTCAAGCGTGTACAAGGTCTCTCTCTCTCTCTCTCTCTCTCTCTCTCTCTCTCTCTCTCTCTCTCTCTCTCTCTCTCTCTCTCTCTCTCTCTCTCTCTTCCTCTCCCTCTCTCTCTCTCCCTCCCTCTACCTCTCTCTCCCTCTCTCCCCTTATCCCTTCCTCCATACCCCATCCCTCTCTCTCTTTTTCTCTCCCTCCCCACTATTTCTCTCTCCCTACCCCCTTTATCTCCCTTTCTTTATATTGTTGTATTGCAATTAGGTTTGTCATGTAGTGGTCATCATTTGGATGAACAGTAGACCTAATAATCCCAAGGTCCACATTTTGAGCTCGAGAGGCTATGCTTTCCTCAATAGACTTGGCATTTGACTCGGTGTACAAAACCCATTTTGCATCATCTATCTCTCTACCTTTCTCTCCCTCTCTCCCATTCTCCCTTCCTTCATACCCCATCTCTCTCTCTCTCTCTCTCTCTCTCTCTCTCTCTCTCTCTCTCTCTCTCTCTCTCTCTCTCTCTCTCTCTCTCTACCCTTCTCCCTTCCTCCATTCCCCATCCCTCTCTCTCTTCTTCTCTCCCTCCCCACTCTTTCTCTCTCCCTCTCTCCCTCTCTCTCTCTCCCTCTCTCCCCCTCTCCCTCTCCCTCCATCCCTTTTCCTTCACATTTTCTTTACTACAAATAGTGCATATAGGGTACTAAGCATATTAGTTCACTTCCCTGCCATTGTATTTTTAAGGCATAGGAGCGCGTACGTGATAATTATGAGTTCTAAGAATGTATAAAGTGAAAAAAAAATGTTGTTGGGCTTGCCAACATTTTAGGGACTAACAGCGCGTACGTTGTTATTAATATATCGTGTACGCGGTACTTAGACAGTTTTATTTTCCCAAGAGCCTCAACGGCCTCAAAAGAATATTTTGAGGTCGTTGAAGGCCCCACTGCAACTGTGTTTGCACTTCTATCATTGTTTTATACATAGAAGAAAGTGAATTTTTTGTTTTTGTGTGATTTCAAATGATTGAATTGTTGTTCTTATTATTTTTGTCAATATTATTGTGATTGTTTAATAGTTTTGTTTCAAAAAAATAATGATAAGATGGATATTTATGGTTATTTGATTGTTTTTGAACTTTTGTTTACATATATATTTAATATGATTCTATTTAAGACAACCGATATCAACCATGGGAAAGAACAAGTGAGGAACAATGGAATAATGAGAGGCTAAAAAGGAAAGACAGAGGCAGCGTATGAAGAAATTACATAACATAAGAACAATGGGACAAAAAGGTATGTCATCCTCAACATCTCAATTCAATTTACCAAACGAACATAATGCACCTAATGTAATTGAAGAAGAGACCACATTGAATAATCAACTAAATGATCAACATACACCTGCTCTATTTGATGAATTGAATGTACACAATGCACCGATGTTAACACCTCCTAGAATCATTCATAGGAATCCAAAGTATCTAATTGACATTGATGAGAATATATTGAAGCCAATGCCCGATAAAATGAATAAATGAACTTGTAGGAGAATGGCTAAAAGAATATGGTAAAACTATTTTGAAAACTTAAATCAAACTGCAAGATGTCAATTAATTGTTTAAATGATTAAAAATTTGAATTTTATAGAGACAATGAAAATTCTAGGCCTACTATCATCCGAAAGTAATAGCGAAAGAAATATTGAGAGAAATCTATTTGATGCATATCAAGCAATTGGTTCAAAATCACATACTAAATATTCTAATGTTACTCGACGTGTCATTACATCAACCTTAATGAGCAATAAAATAAAAAAAGATCGTTTGATAAGTAAAACAAGTAAGTCATTAAACGTTAGTAGAACAACATTAAGTAAATATTTACAGAGGCGAGAAAAAATAGAGGAACCTAATAATAATTCTCTTTGGTCATTCTTGGGTAGACTACCACACAAAGACAAGGTTGTTGTTGATGTACTAAGAGCATTAATTGAAAAATTTTGGCATGACAACACAAGAGTTTCACCCAACCAAAGAGATGTTGTTATAAGGTGAATCAGGTCTACAAATCATGAGCCACATGCCAAACACTATTTGGATACGACTCAAACAAAATTTTATGAAAGATTCCTTTAAAAGTTTCCTAAAATAAGAATTTCTCAAAGATTTTTTGAAATGGCAAAACCTTTCTAAATTAAGATTAATCATATACACACCACACGTTGTTGTAGGATGCATATTGAAATTTCCAAGCACTAAGATATTTTTTGGCATATTTGTTCTACTTTGCACACTAATGATGTTTTGCAGGAATGCAATATACAAGCACCTCCTAAGTCGGTAAGAGAATCTATTTCAAGTGTGCTATGTAATAGACATGATGGTTGCATTTATTATAAGATGTCTTGTTTGGAAGGTTATGGTGTTATATGTGGTGGTTTGCAATGTTTACCAAGATGTGTACATTTGGAGAGAACACATGAAATTGGTAGAAAACAGTTTCTTTTGGAAAATACAAGACAGTCACATATGGATTTAAAGATGAAAAAGATTTGAAGAGATGTGAGTTAGTGAAAAATGATATGTGTAGCTAAATTTATGAAAATATTTCAAGAGAAACTAGTTTATGAGTACATAATGCATACACATAGAGATCGATGGTTAGATGAGCAATTCAAGTTATGTAAGGACACATTTCCTCTTGGCACCATTGTCTCTATTGTTTATTTTGCTGAAAATTATACACTACAACCTCAAAATGAAGTGCAATCTATGTATTATCATTCTACACAAGTTTCTATTTTTTGTACACATAACATTCATGCATGCAGATGATAGCACAAAGGAGGATAGAAAGGTTGTAAAAGAGTATCACTTATACATAAGTGATGATCATACTCATTCATCAGAGTTTGTACAAGGATGTTTTAAAGTTTTCTATGATAATTTAAAGGAAAGAAATATATAATACAACCGACACTTAATATGGTCAGATAATTGCATTGCACAATTCAAGGATGCAAGGATGTTTTATTGGTTGACAAGGATGCATATGAAAAGTTGTGTACAACATTTTTGGAATTCCATTGAGGTTGTACATGGTAAGGGAGAGCATGATGGTGCAGGAGCATGTGTAAATAGAGCCCTAGCTAGAGAATAATTGAAGTATGAAGGTGGTGCTGAGTTGATAGATGCAGAAATAATTATGCGATGGTGTAACTCTACGATGGGTCCAAGTAATATAGGTATGTCAATGGTTCATAGATATTTTTGGTTGATCACTAAATCTAACATTGAAAACTATCTAGATTGTTGTACAGTTGTAGGATCGAGTGACATGCACTCATTTATGAGTTCAAATGCAAGTTCACTAGTAATTTGTATGAGACAAATGGTATGGTTTTTCTCTTCATGCATGTATTGTTTGTGGGAAGAATGTGAATCACAAGAGTGGGTTGACAAATGGTCTTGTAGACTGTTGGTTCTCATTGATACATATCAAATTCCCAAAGCACTACAATTGAGCCAGATGGAGACATCAGTGGATTTTGACCATGTATTCGACCTACTCAATTCAAGTGATTTTTTGAGTTAATTTTTTTCCAAGTATTCTTTTTGGTTTATTTTATTGTACATCACACTTTATTTTTGGTATTAATTATCACTTTATAAAATGTAGGTCATGTGTATGTAGTTCTTGTAGAAGAGAACAATGAAGAATGAACGGATTACTATTTGTGTCATTGTGTTGAGCCTAAAATAAAATTGATGACCACAATCATTGATGGAGATGGTATTGAGTGTTGAGACATGTACCAGCTAGGACTCGAACCTAGGACCTTCCAATGCTACTGGAGTGCTCTACCACTGAGCTACTGGCTCCTTTTGGACCAGTCCATCATCAGTCTGGGTGTGGCTTATTTCCAACACCAACACCCCTCCTTAATCCACACCTCTCATGTGCTTGGGGCTCCTAGCCTGGACCTGGCTTTGATACCATGTTGAGACATGGACCAGCTAGGACTCAAACCTAGGACCTTCCAACGATGTTGAAGTGCTCTACCACTAAGCAATTGACCCCTCTTGGACCAGTCCATCATCTGTCTGGGTGTGGCTTATTTCCAACACCAACATTGAGTACCCAATAGGGTTTTTTGTCATGATAGGAACATGGCTTAGGAGATACCCTATCAAGAATTTTGATGTTTGGTTGTTCGAGGACTTTGAAATACACAAACATATTCTTCATTTCTCTAACCTTGTTGTTGCAACAAATATTCATTTGATGAAGTATCATGGTAGACCTCATAACAAGATTTTATGGAAAGTTTTTGAATCTAACCACGAGGAAATACTTGACACAATATGGGTTAGAGCCGATCTTGAAGGCTCACTTGATTGATTCTACGATTCAGAGTAGAATGATTTTGAGAATTTTGTATATAGCGTCAATGAATTGTTCTATATTAATTTTTTGTATATATAAATGCCCTTGAGCTGATTTTTACATGTTTAGGGGCATAGATTTGTATATTTAAATGGCAATGAGTTGATTTGTACATATTTAGATGTCAAATTTTGTATATTAAAATGGCAATGAGCTAAATCACACATATTGTAATGCCAAATTTTGTATAAAATCCCATGAGATGATTTGTAAGAGATTTTTTTGTATATTCAAATATCCAAGAGCTTATTTGACCATATTTAGAGGCAAATTTTTGAATAATATATGACAATGTTTTGTGACTATTTTTTTTGTCTATGTTTTGTGACTATATTTTGATTTTATGTGATTTGATAAGGTCAATCATGACCATTATTGATAAGGTTAGTCATGAGCATTCTTGATTCTTGTATAATGATGGATAATTATTTGAGTCATTATAAGGTCATAGGAGTCAAAGATTGAGGTTAGATACAATTTGAGCAAAAAATGTCATTATTGTCAAAAAAGTTGTCAAAAAAGTTGTCAAAAAAGTTGTCCAGCAACTTGTACATCGTGTCGGTAGGGTATGACTCTCGATGTTCCAACATTTTGGGATGCATGAGGGGATAATTCCTAACGTAAACTTTCCCAACTAGAAGCTCTTGTGACATTAATTTGTGCACAGGACGTACCGAATCAATTCTAGCCTATCTTGCAACTTTGCATTGCATGCAACTGACAGTTTTTGCAGCAGGCAAAAAATGATACCAATTGAAAATGGCTCCGAGTCCTCAAAAACTGAGATAGGCCATTGTAGAGGAGCCTCACATGACCCCATAGGTTCAAATGAAATGATCATATATGTCCTGGATTGGAAGAAACAGTCTGTCAAAGTTTGATAATTTTTGGACTCAAGGCACTTGAGAGATCGCGCTGGTAGGGTCTGACTCTCGACATTCTGGTGCTTTGGGATGCATGAGAGTAGCATTCCTAGTGTAAACAAGTCCACCCTAATGTTCTCGTGATGTCGATTTGTGCACAGGATGAACCGAATCAATTCTAGCCTATCTTGCAACTTTGCATTGCATGCAACTGACAGTTTTTGTAGCAGGAAAAAAAATGCTACCAATTAAAAATGGCTTTGAGTCATCAAAAACTAAGATATTCCATTATAGAGGAGCCTCACATGACCCCACAGGTTCAAACAGATTGATCATATGTGTCTTGGATTGGAAGAAACAATCCATCAAAGTTTGACATTTTTTTGGACTTAGGGCACTCGAGAGATCGTGTCGGTAGGGTATGACTCTCGACATTCTGACACTTTGGAATGCATGAGAGGAGAATGCCTAGTGTAAACCTACCCACCAAAATGCGCTCATGACGTCGGTTTGTTCACAGGACGAACTGAATCAATTCTAGCCTATCTTGCAGCTTTGGATTACATACAACTGACGGTTTTTGCAGCAGGCAGAAAAATGCTACTAGTTAAAAATGGCTTTGAGTTGTCATAAATTGAGATAGGCCATTGTAAAGGAGCCTCATGCAACCCCACAAGTTCAAACGGATCAATCATATGTGTCTTGGATTGGAAAAAATAGTTCGTCAAAGTTTGATAATTTTTTGGACTCAGGGCACTTGAGAGATCGTGTCGGTAGGTTATGACTCTCGACGTGCCGATGCTTTGGGATGCATGAGAGGAGAATGCCTAGCGTAAACCTTCCCACTTGGACTCGCTCATGATGTTGGTTTGTGTACACGATGAATCGAATCAATTCTAGCCTATCTTGCAACTTTGCATTGCATGCAACTGATGATTTTTGTAGCAAGCAAAAAAATGCTACCAATTTAAAATGGCTCTGACTCGTCAGAAACTAAGATATTCCATTTTAGAGGATCCTCGTGTGACCCCACAGATTCAAATGGATTGATCATATGTGTTCTAGATTGGAAGAAACAGTCCATCAAAGTTTGACAATTTTTTGGACTCGGGGCACTTGAGAGATCGCGTCAATAGGGTATGACTCGACGTTTCGGTGCTTTGGGATGCATGAGAGGAGAATTCCTAGCATAAACCTACCCACCCAAACATTCTTGTGATGTTTTTTTGTGCACAAGATGAACCAAACCAATTCTATCCTATCTTGCAACTTTGCATTGCATGTAACTGATGGTTTTTGTAGCAGGCAAAAAAATGCTACCAATTGAAAATGGCTCTCAGTCCTCAAAAATGGAGATAGGTCATTATAGAGGAGCCTCACACAACCCCATAGGTTCAAATAGATCGATCATATGTGTCCTAGATTGGAAGAAACAGTCCGTCAAAGTTTCACAATTTTTTGGACTCACGGCACTTGAGAGATTGTGTCGATAGGGTATGACTCTCAATGTTCTGGCACTTTGGGATGCATGAGAGGAGAATTCCTACCATAAACCTTCCCACCTGGATGCACTTGTGATGTATTTTTGTGCATAGAATGAACCGAATGAATTCTAGCCTATCTTGCAACTTTGCATTGCATGCAATTGACGGTTTTTGCAACAGGCAAAAAATTACTACCAAGTGAAAATGACTCTAAGTCATTAGAAATTAAGATAGGACATTGTAGAGGAGCCTCACACAACCCCACAAATTCAAATGGATTGATCATATGTGTCCTGGATTGGAAGAAATAGTTCATCAAAGTTTGATAATTTTTTGGACTCAAGGCACTTGAGAGATCATGTTGGTAGGTTATGACTCTTGATGTTCTGACGCTTTGGGATGCATAAGATGATAATCCTTAGGATAAGCCTTCCCATCTGGACTCGCTCGTGATGTTGGTTTGTGGACACAATGAACCAAAAAAATTATAGCCTATCTTGCAACTTTGCATTGCATGCAACTGACAGTTTTTGCAGCAGGCAAAAAAATGCTACCAATTGAAAATGGCTCCAATTTGTCAAAAACCAAGATAGGCTATTATATAGGAGCCCCATGCAACCCCATAGGTTCAAATGGATTGATCATATGTGTCCTGGTTTGGAAGAAACAATCCATCAAAGTTTGACAATTTTTTGGACTCAAGGTACTTGAGAGATCGCACTGGTAGGGTATGACTCTCGACGTTCCGAAGCTTTGGGATGCATGAGAAGAGCATGCCTAGCATAAACCACTCCACCCAGACATTCTCGTGATGTCATTTTTTGCACACGACAAACCGAATCAATTGTAGCCTATCTTGCAACTTTGCATTGCATGCAACTAACAATTTTTGCAGCAGGCAAAAAAATGCTACCAATTGAAAATGGCTCTGAGTCGTCAGAAACTGAGATAGGTCATTGTAGAGGAGACTCACATGGCCTCACATGTTCAAAACAAATCAATTATATGTGTCCTAAGTTGGAAGAAATAGTTTGTCAAATTTTCATAATTTTTTGGACTCGAGGCACTTGAGAGATCACGTCGGTAGGGTATGACTCTCAATGTTCTGACGCTTCGAGATTCACAAAAGGAGCATGCCTAGCATAAACCTACCCACCCAGATGCGCTCGTGATGTCAGTTTGTGCACATGATGAACCAAATCAATTCTAACCTATCTTGCAACTTTGACAACAACCAAGCAACTTTTACATCTTTTGTCCAAATGAAGCCAAACTTTGACAACTTTGACAACAATTGAGCAACTTTTACATCTTTGATCCAAATGACCCCAAACATGAGAACCAAAATTTGACCATTACGAGCATGAGGGTGCTCTTGCACCACACACATATTGTTGTTTATATTCATATTGTTGATTACATAGGCAAATATTCATTTAAATTTATAAAAGGGCAGCCACCAAATACAACGAATACACAATAATGAACTGAACACAATGAGTTTTGTAGGGTTAATTTAACATTTAAGAAATTTTATCAAAACATATTCCACGATTGCAATGTTATATATCATAGATTTTTGTTGTTTATATTCATATTGTTGATTACATAGGCAAATGATCAATTAACTTTATAAAAGGACAGACACAAAATACAATGAATTCACAATAATGAACTTAGTACACATTTATTAGATCAAATATAAATATTTATATATATATCAAAAAAAGGCATGTATGCCAAGTCAATACAAGTATTACAAAAATGTGGCATATGTCATGTCCAAATCGATACACAATATAAATGTAGAATATATCTACATGTATTGGTCATTCTATGATGACAACTAACACTATATGATCTTAAACTTGTGGTGGATCATCAAAATCGATCCTCTTCGATGCAATACATGGCTCTGTAGATGGCTGCAAAACCACAATTCAAAAGCCAAGTAACATTTCTTTTGTAGAAAACAATTCACAATTAACAACATAACTATGCATTTAACTATATTTTTTTTGCAATTGAAATATAGATTACCTCATCAACTGATCTCGGAGCTAAGGTCTTCGCTCTCCTCTCCTTGTCACTCTTAGGAGTTTTCTTGAAGACAAAATTAAAAGGATCCATGTTATGGTCGAACCGCGAAGGGGGCTATTGTAGATTAAATATACAATTAATACAATGTACTAACATGAATACATCAAAAACACTTAAAATCTATAATATAGAGAACAATGATGTACTGGTGCTTAAGATGCTTATCCTATGGACTGAGGATGGCTCACCATCGATGGAGAAACTGTCACTATTACCTATACAAAAAATGATCAAATATTAAATACAATTAATATGATGAAAAGTATTGTAGGTTAAAAACAATTAATGTAATATATCAAACAAAAGTGTACCGGATCCTGAGATGCTTCTCTAGTGCATGGAGGAGGGCTCGCCATTGATGAAGTAGCTATGGATATTTCTTGTATGAAAAAATTATAAGATTATAATTTATCACAAGTTCACATGTACACGTGCATATAATCATGAAATCAAGAAAATAAAGTAGAGATACATACCTCCACCCTCTCTCGATCCACAGGTGAATCAAGTGCATTCAACAAATCCACATAGCTCAATGTCTATTGTACATGTAAAATAGACAAAAAAACACTAATCAATCTACACATCCCAACTAAGACAATTTCAACATTTTCAAACAATTGCACAACTAAAAATGTGTTCAACTACCTTCTTCCCATATTTTGGCATCTTCGAGGAATTTTTTTTCTTAGGACAAGGCCTAGATGCAGAGGGGGTACCCTAAAAACATAAAATTAACATGAGGTATTAATATAGATAATATATTAAACATAATTTTAAAAATCTAAAATGAAATTACTTGCATATTCCATCAAAACATTACATAAAAAAGGGTGTACAAAATATGATACCGTATAGCCTTGTAAGCCAAAATCGATCGTTGAGAGGTGATGTCATCAATCTAAGACATTTGGTCCCTTGTCAACACCTACAAACCAAAAATTGGACCAAGCATAAAGATAGTTAGTATATCTTGTAATTTTTTTAAATTCAAAGTGTATTATTCTATTTTAACATGTTACAAAATTTATACCTCAGGCATCAAAGTTGCAGTTGTAGTAACTACGAGAGGAGTATGGGATACCGTTGTTGCATCCTGCAATGCATATTATTTGTATCAATTTAAATCGATGTATAAATACAAATTCATTTATGTAATTACAAATTTAGAGTGACTGATAAATAAAATTTTATGAATTCAAATCAACACACCTGTGTCTGCGGCTGATGGCCAAACAACATGTCCATCAACTCCTCTGTCGGTACCACATCCCCAGTGATGCAGGTCTGACACCTACTCTAGTAAATCATGTGCGAATGAGATGTGGATCCATCTGCAGTAGCTACATCATCCATCCCTGAGCATATCCTTGAGCAACTAACACACACATGCTGAATGGGCTCTCTGTCGCCACTTGGAGCAACTAATGGCTCATCATCCACTACAAGAGGGTGTGCTAACTATGTCCCATGTTGGATGATGGCACTAGTCAATGTTGTGGCCATTTGAAGAGTCTATAGCTCCATCGACTCTTTTAGCTCTACTAGGATAACCTGATGCACCTTAGATTTGGGTGCTAGGGAGCGGCGATTCTCTGAGGCTAATCGCCTACGGGCTTCAAGTCTATCTTGGGCAGAACCGCCACCTCTACCTTGGAACTCTCTCATGTCAAAATAGTTTGGTTGCACATTGAGGACAAACTCACAGTATACTTTTCTCAAAAAATACAATGGTGCCTTATAATTATTACAAGATGGATCCTTAAAGACCATCCACCACTTCTGCCAAAAATATTTCTTCATCTGCACATTGGTACACCACTATATGGGAAACCTCTTTGCATTAAGAGGTAATGAATGACAAGTTTTAGGATCAACAAAAAGGACACATATTTGTTGTTTACTAATACTTTTTTTCACTCCCTCGTATGATAACCCACCAACATTGTATTGACAACACATCTTCCTAAAGTTTCCCCATTTTCTAATTTGTGTGGAAACAGTTATGGTTCTACTAGTTAATGTTTCTAGGCTAGTGGAGAGGGATTTATGATGCTCAAGCTCAGATGTTTTCAATGTATTAATCAGTCTATTTATTTTAGACATTTTTTTCCCTAACTGATTAATCAATTTCTCCTGTGTTTCAGGTGGGTAAGTGCACAAAGATGGTGGTCAAAAAGGGGGGTATAAATGGTGTATATGGTGAAAATGGATAACAATAATAATGATATTGAAAAGCTAAATGAATTAAACCACAAAACCCTAGCCTAACAACAACAAAGATCCACCATAACATATGAAGATTACCTAAGACAATGCAAATCAAACGAAATCACAAAGATTATACCATCACATGTCCAATAGGGTTTGGATCTCCATTCTTCCTATCTCCATTGATCTTGCTTGATATATTTGCTCTCAGATTTTATGTGCACAAGAGCTCAACAAAGAACGGAATGTGGTTGCAAGTAGGATCGTAGTGTAGTCAATTGATCAAGTAGTTAGCTAGGGTTTGATAATGAAGGAAGCATCTCCTTATATAGAAGACACAATATGAAATGGAGGGATAAGATTGAGAGGTGTAAAAGGAGGTCGGCTATGATTAGAGGGTAGGTAAAAGAAATAATAAAATAATGAAAGGTGTAGGTAGAAAAGGTTAATGAATTAATTAAATAAATAAAGATTTATTTAATTAAAAGAAGAAGTGGGATCAATTTAATAAATAAGATATTTATTTAATTTAGGAAAAGGATAATTTAAATAAATAAATGTATTTATTTAAATGAGACATAAGGCTAGAAGAGGATAAATGAATTAATTAAATAAATAAAGAATTATTTAATTAATAGAAGAATTAGGCTAAAATAATTAAATAAATAAAATATTTATTTAATTAGACATGACAATTTTAGGTGTCTACATTTTGCCCCTCTTTGAGACAATGCGGCTTGTCGCGTTGTTTCAAAGAAGATAAGATGAACTAATACAGAGTTGCCCCAAGATGGGAATGATATGCCCCCTCAAAAGATTGGATGAAAAAAAGGTTTGGAAAGATCATAGACAATCTCTCGATAAGAAAGAAAGGGATAGAATGGTCTGATCAGATAAAGTGACAGAGTCACGGGATAATGAAGACTGACTCGGGAAACGAGGGCTAGGGCAGTCTGTAAGATAGACCACGAGGGAAATACATCCTCATTGTCATCTACACATCCAAGAGATCAGAGTGCAGAGTGAGAATAGAGCAGCAGCAGTCAGCAGCGATGGCCTTTGTTCACAGATTCGACCGCGTTCACCGATTCCAGAGGCCAGCAGAGGCAGGAGAGCCCGTAAGTACCACAAAACCTCCTTGTACTTTGTTGCATTTATTGTTGTCATTAATGAATGGTAGATAGGGTAATAAATACACTTAGAATAGGGTCCAAAAAATATCAAAAATGCCCAAGCGTGTCTACGTTGGTGTCAGGCACGTCTATGCTCGCGAGGCACGTTTGTGCTAGAAAACGCGTCTGTGCAAAATGTGGCCACGTCTATGATGTGTAGGTGCGTTTATGCTAAGAAGGCACATCTATGTCACCCAGGCGCGTCTGTGCAGAGCATAGGCATGTCTGTGTGTTTCAGGCGCGTCTGTGTAAAACAGGTGCATTTATGCAGTCTTCAAGCGTGTTTATGTCAGGAAAGCGCATTTGTGTCCAGAAAATGTGAATTTGTGTCTTCTAGGTCAAATCGGCAGTTCTGTGATGAACATACATTGTCGATTGGATAAGCTACTGAGAGGATACACTCAAGCAGATCCTCTAGGGAAGACTAGAATAACAAATAGGGCTAGAATTGACAATTTTGTGATAGAACATACGTTGCCAATTAGAAAACTACTCAAGAGGATTCACTCAAGCAGAGGCCATAGGATAGGATAGATCAAGGCACTTTGTGATGAACAGTGAGTACCAAGATATAGTACTTTGTGATGAACATAGAGTACTAAAGTATGAGCAGCACTTTGTGATGAACAGTGAGTACAAATGTGAGTAGCACTTTGTGATGAACAGGGAGTGCAAAACACGTAGTACTTTGTGATGAATAGGGAGTACCACTAGGATAAATAGCAACACTTTGTGATGAACAGTGAGTGTCACTTGGATAGATAGCAACACTTTGTGATGAACAGTGAGTGTCACTAGGATAAAATGCCATATGCATTTAGATAAAAAGTAGTATTTTGTGATGAACATTGAACGCCACGATGACTGACATGATTGATTTGCTTGACTGCAGGAGTATTTGCCTATGCTGAGTCACGGGAGAGATTCCCATCGACTTAGAGGTTGCGACCTGAGCTAACATTTGAGGACCGAGCTACTATTGAGGTTATGGGTCTGAGCTACATTCTGTATGTGCCTGAGTTTCAAGCGAACATGGGATTGCTAACTGCACTGGCAGAGAGGTGGCACTCTGAGACTTGCGCTTTTCATTTGCCAATGGGGGAGATGACAGTCACCCTGGAGGATGTATACAAGATTCTATGGATACCAATCAATGGGGAGCTAATTCCATACGATCGAGACAGAGACAGGGATGCCCTTAGATGAGTCTTCTAGGATCTGGGACTAGAGATGAGGGTGGGACATGTGGCATGGGATACCATGACATGGACAGGATTAGCACTACCAACAGTGTTGGCAGGAGTTATCAATGGGTTCTTGTGTCCTGATAGAGCGACACGAGGGGTGGCTGCAAAGGACATAGGGGCCAGGAGAGATGATCTTGGGGCGGGTCCTTCTAGGGCTCAGACTCTGTTGAGGCCAGTCGACTCTGAGGGAGGGAGTTCATCATAGCCGTAGAGGGCTCCCTATGTATCAGTATTGTACCATTTTTGTATGATGATGTAGACACCTACGGGTGATTGTAGCCATATGATTTTGACATCATTATATCTATATATATATATATATATATGAGATGATTCATCTTTGCGGCAGCTATATGCATGTGTACCTATGTGATGAGATGTTTCATGATGTATGTTTCTATGTGATGGTTATGATATGGATGCAAATAGGTACATATGGAAATGCAATATCTTTTTTTTTTTTTTTGTTCTTTTATGTTTTATATGTGTATGCATGATGCAAATGTGAATGTATGTAATGCAGATGAATATGATAATGCAAATGTAAATTGTGCTAACAGGTGTTGTGTGCAGGATGTGATGCAGTTGTGATATCTATATGTATGAATGAAATGCTTATATGTGGTAATGCAGGTGCAACTACATGAAATGCAAATGTTTTTGGTGTGTCATTATACTCAGTCATGTGATAGCAAGCTACGCGGACTCGAGAAGGATAATGGAAGTCAATCAAGAAAGGGGGATGAAAGATAGAAGATATGAAAGTGAAAGAGCTTCTTGTGCTTTATCATCATTGAGCTTTATTATGGCAAGTAGGGTATGACAATCGAGGCATATGTTTGACCCAGAAAGTCATTGTACCTGTTTGCATGGAGATAAGACAGTCTCAAACAAGGAATGCCCCAGTTCATACTAGACTCTCAATGTCCTCATATCCTTGGACAAGTCATAGCATTACTAAAAAGGTAATTCACAGACAGCAAATAAAAATAGGTGATGATACCCCATCCTCGCCTTTCTAGTCAGAGACATCCTGGAGATAGAATCTCTAGTCAAAGACATCCCAAAAAAGCTAAAAGACATGTCACCAAAAGATAAAATCAAAAGAAAACCAAGACTCGACACCAACATCCACTATAGTCCTCAAGTTTAGTGTCTCTTGTCACTTGTATAAGTCTTATTTGATTGTGGTCACAATGTTTACTTTCATAGAAATGATAGATAGCACTAAACCATATGTTGTCTGAGTCTGGTGAAAGATTTGATTGTGTTTGAAGCTCATTGTTGTTGTTGTGTCTCATCTGAAACTAACTAAATCCATGAAACTGATACTTTATTGCAGAGAAGATGAAACTTTATTGCGGATCGGTGATGCAAATGTTGCTTTATTGCAGATTGTACACGGATAGACTAAAGGAAGCTGGAAGAAACTGTACTCCTCAAAACATGTGATGTTCTCAGTTCCATACCCATCACTAGATGTAGGATTTTCCTTAGCCACAAATAGGATCTGATTTATTATGGATGGAAAGGGAGGTGAAAAGGGAAGGTTTTATTATGAATGGCTAACCAATCTTAGGTAGATCAATAACAAGCCATGATGGGAATGGGTAAGTTTATTATGGATGAATTGGTCGTGAGTGTGTGCAAAGTGAAGTGATGAAAGAGAATCCTGAAGGAGGGAGGAGCAATGTCTCTACGCATGGTGCTGGTGACCCAGTTTTCATAATGGTACTTGCCCAGGGTGCCACTGAAGTGGTTTTCACCATTGGATGAAAATTTTTGTCTTTACTTTTTTTGATTTTTCAATGTTTTTTTGTGTCACAAGGCGCCTGTTTGCCAGGTTTTCCCCAAGTAACGATTTTTTTTGTTTTATAATTTTTTTTGTATTTTTGAATTTTTGGATTTTTTTGGATTTTTGAATTAGGATACTCTGAAGAGCTATGTGTAGAACCTATGAAGGTGCATGCTGTTGATAGGATCCTCCAAAGGTTCACCCTCTATAGTTGAGAGCTGATATGTCCTAGATCCATATGTTGTTGTAATGATGTAAGGACCAAGCCAATTTGGTTCAAACTTGCCCTTCTTCTCTCTGTCTTGCTGATTCTTGGGGTTTTCTCTGAGAACCAAGTCACCTACCTCAAATGTTCAAGGCTTGACCTTGTGATTGTAGTTGTGACTCATTCGTTGTTGGTAAGCCTTGAGATGATGAAAAGCAGTTTGTCTTCATTCATCTAGTAGTTCAAGCTCTTGTAAGCGAGAGACCCTATAGTCTTCATCACCGATGATGTTTTGCAAAGAGACCCGTAAAGAGGGTAGCTCGACCTCAATAGGCAAGATGGCTTCAGTGCCATAGACAAGTGAATAGGGTGTAGCTCCTATAGGTGTGCGAACACTTGTGCGGTAGGCCCAAAGTGCAGGATTAAGCTGGATATGCCAATTACGACCAGCATCGTCGACTATCTTCTTTAGGATTTTAAGGATTGTTTTATTAGATGCCTCAACTTGGCCATTACCTTGGGGGTAATATGGTGTGGAGAAACGATGGGAAATATGGAAGCGGTCACAGAGTTCATGAACATCCTGATTTTTGAAGGGACGCCCGTTATCAGTGATAATGGAAATAGGAATACTATATCAGCAAATGATATAGTTGAGGATGAACGTAGCAATCTGTTTTCTAGTGACTTGTGTGAGAGGCACGGCTTCAATCCATTTTGTGAAATACTCTATGGCAGTGATAATAAATTTATAACCATTGGAAGGAGGATGAATCTTGCCTATGAGATCGAGTCCCCACTGACAAAAGGGCCAAGGAGACGCAATTGGTTGAAGTTCTTGTGCTGGCGCATGTATGAGGTCTCCATGAATTTGACATTGCTTACATTTCTTGACAAACTGATATGAATCCTTTTCCATATTGGGCCAGTAATATCCAATCCTGATGAGTTTCTTTGCCAAGGTAGGACCACTAGCATGTGGACCACATATCCCTTCATGTACTTCACGTAGTGCAATCTGAGCTTTGTCGCTTTCTAAACATCTAAGGAGAGTGTCATCTAGACTTCACCGGTATAGGATATCAACTAAAATGACATATCGAGAGGATTGGTGAATGAAAGTGCGACGTTGTTTATTTGATAGATCAGGAGGTAGGGTATTGTCACGAAGGTATGTGAAGATGGAACCATATAACTACAACTCGGGACCGACGACACATATCATCTCAGTAGGAATGATTTCATATGAAGGAACCAAAAGGTTATCCACCAAGAACTCATAGCGGGTCTCATTTGGAGGTAGATCGATCAGTGAAGCAATTGTAGCCATGGCATCTGTGGTGTGATTCTGCTCTCTTACTATCTGCTCAAAATCTATCTTTGTGAAGTGTTGTTTCAGGTCATCCACCATTTGTTTGTAAGGCATTAATTTTTCATCTTTTGTTTGGTAATCATCAGTTGCTTGATGGATGACAAGTTGAGAGTCCCCAAAAACACGAAGTTCCTGGATCTTCCACTGAACTACGATCCATAATCCAGTTGTTAATGCCTCATATACCACTATATTGTTAGTGCAAGGAAATGATAAGCGGTATGATTTTGGTATAGAATCCCCTTGAGGAGTTATAAAGAGGATGCCAGCTCCTGCCCCATGCTATGTGTATGAGTTGTCGAAATACAGTTGCCATGGCTTTGCATGTGACATTGTTAAAATAGATTCATCTGGAAATTCTAAACTTAGAGGAACATCATCTATCATGGGAGCGTCTGCTAATTGATCTGTGATGGCTTGTCCTTTTATCACTTTTCTATCCACATACTCGATGTTGAATTCACTCAGGATCATTACCCATTTGGCCAGTCGCCCAGTAAGTGTTTCTTTATTGAGAAGGTATTTCAATGGATCGATTCTTGCAACCAACTTAGTCTTATGAGTGAGCATGTAATGTCATAATTTTTGTGAAGCAAAGACCACGGCGAGACATGCACGCTCAATTGTTGTGTAGTTTAGCTCATATCCCACCAATGTGCGACTGATATAGTACACTGCTTTTTCTTTGCCCTCAACAATTTGTTGTGCTAAGAGTGCCCCCAGTGCTATTGGAGTAGCTGATATGTATAGTAATAGAGGCTGATCTGGAACTGGTGGCATCAAAACTGGCAAATTCAGAAGATAATCTTTGAGTGTCTGGAAAGCCTGTTGACAGTTATCATCCGATTTGAATTTGATGTTTTTATGTAGCAAGTGCTGAAAAGGATTACACTTATCTGCAAGTTGTGTTATGAATCTTCGTATGGACTGGAGTCTCCCTTGTAAAGACCAAAGTTGACTGATATTTCTTGGTGGTTGCATCTCCAATATAGCTTTGACTTTTGTTGGATCAGCTTCAATTCCTCTTTTGGATACAATGAATCCTAGAAGCTTCCCGGAGGTTACTCCAAAAATACATTTCTTGGGGTTTAATCTTACTTTGTATTTTTTCAACTGATCAAAGACAACTAAAAGCATGTCCAAATGTGTATTTCTGTCTATTGATTTGCCCAAGAGGTCATCGACATAATCTTCCACAGTTACGTGCATGAGATCATGAAAGATAGTAGTCATGGCTCTTTGATATGTAGCACCTACATTTTTTAGCCCAAAGGGCATGACTTTCCAGCAGAAAGTTCCCCAAGGACAAGTGAATGATGTTTTGTGTTGATCCTCAGGTGCAATCCTTATTTGATTATAACCATAAAATTCATCCATCAATGATAACATTTCATGACCTGTTGTGAGATCAACAATCAAGTCAATATTTGGTAATGGGAAGTCATCCTTTGGACAAGCTTTGTTGATGTCTCTGAAATCTATACATATTCTGATGTTGCAATCTGGTTTACTGATAGGCACTAAGTTGGAGATCAATTCAGGATAATCAATTGGGCATATGAATCCGACATCCAATAATTTCTCAAGTTCTGCTTTGACTAGTAATGCCACTTGTGGATGCATTTTTCTTAATTTTTGTTTCACCGGTTTTGCCCCCGGTTTAACTGTCAAATGATGCATTACCAAATCCAGATCTAATCCAGGCATATTAGTGTATGACCATACAAAGTTGATTTGTCTTTCTTTGAAGAAACTTATGAATTTTGACCTTTCTGACTCTGTCAACGATTGAGCCAGGAATATGTTGTGTGGAACCTCTTCTCTACCAATGTTTGTTTTGATAGTCTCTTCTACCAACATGGATGATTTTTCCTCATATGATGCAGGGAGAATGTCGAGCCTTCCATCTTCGGGTGCCTCAGAGAGGTTTTCACCCTCAGATACGTCCTTTCTTTTTACTTTTTTGGGGTCAGACAGTGCCACAGTGTGGTTTTCGCCATGAGACCCGTGGTTTGTTCTTATTTTCACATTTTTGCGACTGGAAAGTCCGACACCCTCACCAAAATATGCCACGTTGTTGAGTTCTATAGTGTATCCTGATTTATGGTCCCTAGGGGGAAGATCATCTCGTATGCCAAGATAGTCAATAACAACTTCATCATTTTGGAATGTGTCAAACTGTGCAGGTCCTTCATGATCCCAGTCAATGAGTTGGTGGTGAACAAGGGGAAGGCCTTCCATGTCTTCAAAGTTAGCGGGGCTGAGAGTGAAGATGCAGTTATATTCGGGTATGTCAAGATAATTATCAAGGTCATCGATGGCACTCTCCTCATCAGTCTCAATCGTGAATGAATCCAAATTATCATCACTAGTAGTGCATTCTGGGATAGGTGTTCTCATCCTATGTGATTTCAACCTAGAACCTTGAGACAAGGACTGTGTGGAATCTTCATAGGTTGTTTCTTGACCAACTCTGAACTTTTTATAAAATCCCTCTTCTTCTATGGGTTCATCTGGCTCTCTAAATGTCTCGGTGAGCTCGTAGTCACTAGAGGATTTATCTGAACCCCATTCCCATTCATTGGAGTCTGTGGAATAGCGATCCTCTTGTTGAATTTTGGTAGTTTTGATCTGTAAGGTTTCTTCTATCCTTTGAGTGTGGACCTTGGAAGTCAGGAAACCAAGTCCTTTCAAGCATTCCTTTTTCAATGTCAATTCAGGTTGTAAAGGTTCAATGATGCCTTCCTTTCGTAACCCAAGAGGGCTTTTTCCATCATACCCAGATTTTTGTAGAATCTTGAAGCCCTTGCCATATTTCTCACATGCTAGACTGATGTGATCTTATGTGTCATCTTCAATGTCTTTGTAAAGCATTTTGTATAGGTCTTCCTCTTCCAGTTCACCCCATCTTTGAAAGGTATTAGGGTCCCATTTGAGTACCATGATGGATACTTGCTTGTTAGGATGTGGTCTTCCATCTTCTTTTGGGGAACTCATGACTTGTCATAAGTACATGGTCTGATTTAAAGTGTATTCCCCCATGCCCTTGTCCTGAAACTTGCCTTTCATCTCACCTTGTTTTGATGTTGAAGGTTTTAATGACTCAAGATCAATGTATGTCGAAGAAGGAACATCTTCGTGATTACTGGGAATGATGGTCTCAATTTTTGATCTCAGGTTATTGCAGTATATGAACGGATTAGGATCACCGTTAACTATTACCTCCACCCCATTGTGAGGAAACTTGATGCATTGGTGATATGTAGATGGGACTGCCCTCATTTCATGAATCCAAAGGCGTCCTAGCAATATGTTATAAGTGAGATCTAGATCTAGGACTTGACAAACCACATCCTTCGTAACTGGCCCAACTCTGAGAGGTAAGGTGACTGTGCCCTTGGATGAACACTCTTCATCATCATATGCCTTGATGATGATTTGATTTGTAGAATTCATAGCTTTATCAGAATATCCCAATTATTTAATTGTGCTCAATGTACAAATGTTTAGACCAGCTCCTTCATCTATCAGGACTCATTTTATTCGATGTTTGTGTATGAAGGCTTCAATGTGTAGTGGTGCATTATGTGGCTGACTTACGGAGGCATCGTCGGCTTTTGTGAATGTAAGGGAATGTGGAACGGAAAGGTATCCCACCATGGCTTGAAACTGGTCCACGTTCAGATCAATAGGAACGGCGGTGTCTCTCAAGACTTTGTCAAGAATAGCTTTATGAGTGGGGGATATGCGTAGGAGCTCAAGAATGGAGATGAGTGTGGGTGTCTTCCCTAACTATTCTACAAGGTCATACTCAGGTTTGGTTGATGAGGAAGCGGTGTTTTTAGTTGAAGCACCTTGCAAAGTAATTTTACCTCAACGAGTTGTAACATGACATTCACAGGTAGGTTCTGAAGAATATCCAATGCCTTTTAGGACAATCTTGGGTCTCTGGGTAGAATTCTCAGGGCTTTTGTCCTTGATGATAATAGTAGAGACATAATTTTCCATCAAGATGTGATTGATAGTTGAATCATAATTATAAGATGCTCTAGTATAGTTGGTTTGGTCATCTGTGGCTTTGGCTTTTCCCTTGTCATGCTTTGGGAATGGTTCCTTAAACATCTCATGTTCTTGATTGGATGAGTGTCCCTCAATCTCAATGTCACGTCTATCAATGAGATCTTGTATGATGTTCTTCAGTCGATGACAATTTCCTATTTTATGACCCTTGCTCTTATGAAATTCACAATATTCATCATCATTCCACCAATTTTGTTTAACCTTTGGTTCATATGGAGGAAAATCTGGAATTGTGATTACTTTGTTTGCCACTAGCTTCTTGAAAACTGAATCAAGTGGTTCTCCCAATGGAGTATACTTCCTTCATGATTTAGAAGTTGTTTGAGTATTCACCTGATTTGATCCAAAAAAAATGAATTTGGGTCGCACTGTGTTGGCATCAACAACACCATCATTGACTGTGTTCTTGTTTTTATTCCAAAATCTTGGCTTGTCTTTTCCTTTAAAGTCATCTTTGTTTTCCTTGAATATCTTAATGACTCCTTGTTCAATTAGGACCTTCTTTGTTGCTAAGCCTCTTTCAATGACATCCTTAAAGGTGGACAAACAAGTTTTTCTTAAATCATAACCAATGTCTTTGTTAACATTCTAGGTGAACATCTCTACCATTTATTTTTGTGGAATTTCACAAGAGCATCTGCTGGCTAGATTCCTCCATCTTTGTAAAAATGATGCAAAAGACTCTCCCTCTTTTTGCTTGGTGTTGCACAAAGTAGTGACCAATATGTCTGTCTCTATGTTGTAGGAGAAATGTTGAATAAATGCCTCTGCTAGATCACCCCATGACTTAATACCAGGTGGGAGTTGGGAGAACCATTCCATAGCTTGATCACCTAGGCTTTGTGGGAATAATCTCATCAAATATGTCTCTTCTGCTGCTACCTCAATGCAAGCTATGAAAAACTGTCTTATTTGTGCCTTAGGATCCCCTTTTCCTTTATACTTATCAAATTTAAGCATCACAAAGTGTGTAGGAAAAGGAGGCATTGGAATGCTCTTGTCAAATGGATAAGGACATATGTCTCTCATTGTGTATGTTGGCTTTGGTGTATTTATGTCCTCCATTTTCTTTTGTAAGTCCCTGATTTGTTGCTCCAAATTGCTCTTAGGTGGAGATCGACCTCTTGAACCATACCCCATGTTTGAGGCACCAATTGGAGGAGGAGCATGTTGCATATATGGATGATATTGATCATACACATGTTCATATGGAGGAGGTCTATAGTGATGCTGCATATATGGACCACTTGGTATAGATTCATGTTGGGGAACGCCATATCTATTTTGTCCATGTATACCATACTCTACAGGCATGTCATGTTCTAATGTGTTGCCCCCAAATTTGACACGGGGTTTACTTGTGTCCAAATTTTGAGCATTCCTTTGAATATCCAATTGCTTTAGTGGCTGGTCTGGAGCATTGATATGTGATTGAGCATATTTCTCTGCATAAGACTTCCATAATGGTCTGTGAAGGTGAGTATCATATGCTTGACCATGTGTATGTGGGACCTCTGGTTTTTGAAACAAAGATGATGGTGATTCAGGCACAAGATGTGGTCGTCTATTGCCTCCACTATTAGGCCTCCTTTGATCCATGTTGGAGTGAGTTTGTTGCAAAGGTCTATGTTCCATTATTTGAGACATGTCAAAATCATGAAGTATCTTTGCTCCACTTTGTGCCATCATTTGTAAGAAGTATTGTCTATCCCTCCTCATTATTTCCTCAATCAATCGATTGAAGCGGGGGTCCATTATGGATTCTTCCACATCTGTTGAATGTACTAAAAAGTTGTCCATTTCATCATTGTGTGTATCATTGTTGTTTGTAGTGTCCATGTTCTCAATATTTGGAATGTTTCTATAGGCATCCATGTCAGGTAATGTGTTATGATCAGTATTGAAAAAGACATCATTGTCATACTCATTGACACTCATGTTTGCAGACTCTTGAGCCTCTTTAGTTTCTCTCCTAGATTTTTGAAGACGAGTTTCAACCATGAACTAGGTATTGACCGAGATGTGTGAGACTAGATGAAAATGGAAAGAGTATGGAAGACCAAGAGTTGGATGGGATGTAAATGAATCTGAGGTGTACTTGCAATGTCCAAAGTGTAAGACCAAGTATGTATGTAGTAGAGTAGGTGTGACTTCCAAAGAGAGGATAGTTTCTCTTGATGAGGTAAGTTGACCTTGACTCTAAGTAAGACCAAATGAGACCCAAATGTGATAGACCTTGATGAGGGACCACTTAGCAAAATGTTGTTGTATGTAGTGTGCTGACAAAGTATGATGTGGACAAGCAAGTGACCTTTTGACTCAAGTTTAGACAATTGTGAATGTAAAGTGAGATGTGAAGCAATGATGGACTGTGTGAGACCCAAAGATAGGTTGGATGCTAAATGAAACCTGGAAAAATAACCTAGGAAGCTCAAGAATTCTGAAACTGACTGTGTTTGTTTGCTGGACTATAACAATTTTTTTTTTTGTTTCAATTCTGATCACAGACGCACCTGTATACTTCATAGATGCAATTTCCTGACACAGACGTGGTTCTATTCAACACAGATGCATTTTTGAGATTTTTGCAAAATGCACTATTGATTCTAGAAACACAGACGCGATTATACAACACAAATGCTATTATGTCAGACACAGACATGTTTCTGAGATTTTTGCTAAGTGCAATGTTGATTCTAGAAACACAGATGCATTTCTGCCCTTCACAGATGTGGTTATATAGCACAAACGCTATTATGTCAGACACAAACGCGTTTCTGAGATTTTTGCAAAGTGCAATATTGATTCTGGAAACACAAACATGTTTCTGCCTTCACAGATGCGGTTATATAGCACAGATGCTATTATGTCAGACACAAACGCGTTTTTACAAAATTTGCGCAATTTTTTCCAATCTGTGAAGTCATTTTGTTGTGACCAAATCTGACTGTTTGACTATTTTTCGTGACAAGAGGACACAGTGTTGATGAAGACCCTATGTTTGTAAGTGTCTAGACTCAAAATGACTCCAAAAAAAAGTGTGTTGTTTGATGTAAAAATGTTTTGCATACACTTGAAGACACAAAAGACACAATGTTTTGTTGTTTGGTCTTGAATGTTTTGAATGTTTAAAATAAGTCAAGCACAATTCTTATGGCTGGCCAAGACAATAGTTGTTGATCCCACATGGGGTTTTACCCCCGAGGCTACGCTATTTAGAGCAGATACTTAGATGCTTGACCTCACTGGCTCCACCCTCGGCACTCACTTCTCGGGTCAACCAAGCATCAGTCCCCACAAAAACTCCCCGTGGTGAACTTTGTATCTCTACTAAGAACCGTATGTGTGTGGGCCACCACCAGAGGTCTGACCTCTTGCCCCAACAACTAGAAGGATTTGGGCTTCTAAAACAAAAAGGTGCTAGTAAGGGCATCCGCTCGTGTGGCCATACATGCGGCACTTTCAGCTCTGTAAATACAGAAGGCTCCCAGCCGGTAGGGGTTACACCCTACAACTGATCAAATAAATTTGATCAAATGGGTTGATGGGGAGACAGAGTGTCGGTATGAACTAATCAGGACATGTTATCCATAGTTTTCACCATGAATACAGTTATTTATAGTGGTTCAGAAGAGGTGGGTTTTCCTCGCTACCACTTGGGTCGTTCTCTTCTCACTAGTAGTCCTAATGACCACACGAAAAGACAGGCCCTCTAAAGATTAAACAAAAAGAGCCTATTGCTCAAGACACAAAAGACAATGATTCAATTTTAGTGCACCAATTGAAGTGTTTGCTAGTCTATGAAAACAAGGCACACAATAAAAATCCAAAAACCCTTGCCAAGGACCTGCAGCAAAGAATTTTTAGTAGTTTGGGTTGTTTCAAATAATCACCCCTTCCTGCAAGCACATGAGTTAGGTAAATTTTAAACCAAAAAGACTTTGTGAAAAATAGGGGCCTTCAACCAAATGATTTTACTTTCAAGACAAGTTGCACCAATTTCATTAGCTAGATCTGAAAATGTTAGCTCAAAATAAACCAGATCCGAAACCTTAAATGCAAAAACCCAAAACTAAATTAATAACTCAAAATATGAAATTGGTGCACATAGACGCAGTTACCTTCGACACAAACATGACTTCATGATGCAGATGTGGTTCTATGAGACACGGACGCGGCTCCAGAATGCAGACGCGACTTCTGGACACAGACGTGGCTAAAAAACATCGTAGATGCGACTTAGGAACACAAACGCGATTTCCAGAACCTGCAAAATAAAATACTGTCGACAACACAGACGCGATTCCAGATGTCATCCACTCAAGATATGAAGATATGAAGATAATAAAAGAATAAATATTGTAGTACTCTGAATCTAGTTTCCAAACTACTAAACTTTTTCAAAATTGTATAAGATTAAGGGGGTCAAATCCTTCGCGCACGAAAAACTAACCCTGTTTTTTTTCTGAAAACATAACATAGTGTCTGATGTGCGCATCAAAAATTCATAGTTAGATTTAGTATGTTGACAAATCCTTTGGCAGAAAGATAGTTAAGAGTGAGCACTATAAGATGTGTACTTTTTTGTAATTTTTTGTTGAGTATTTTTTTTAATGATTTTTCCAATCGAGCACATCGTGAAAATTCTGGTACCTATTCATGCGCAAAGCATAAGTTGCACTAAACAAATTGAAAATACAATTTATTTATTTTTAAATTGTAAAGAATCAAGTGCACTACAATAATATATAAAGTTTTTTAAATTTGGATACATATATCAAAAGTTATTCAAAAAATGGTGCACCTATATCTGTGAGAACTATGGAGACACTAGTAAAAGAAATTCAATAATAATATGTTATTGTTGTTCAAATTGGAAAAAAAATTATATGGTTAGAAGATCGAAGATGGGTGAAAATATGGTGGCAATTTTAGAAATACCCACTTTATGAAGTGTAAACTTGATGATGACAAAGTTGATAAACCAAGTTGATAAAATAAAACACGTCAAAATGAGAGAAATGGAGGGAAATCAAACTTCCAATCCGTAGCTTTGTCATCCAGGCCTATTTCCAAGCCTAAAAATTTTAAAGCGCGTACAGGGTACGTATGGTTTAAAAAGCGCGTACGGGGTATTTATAGTGTAAGAAGCGCATACGCGCGTGTTTCCCATTAAATAGCGTGTATGCACTATTGTATAATATGATATTCTATGTATAATATGTGTATATTCATATAATATATGTAATATATAATGTGTATAATATGACATTGTATATATAATATATTTATATACATATAATATATTAAAACATATATATACACATGTAAGTGTATCGTCTCTCC